>NC_056749.1:128101823-128401823 GCF_019279795.1 Protopterus annectens
ACAAAGTAGAATGGACTGATCCAGGAGCACACTAGAGTCAAGGTATTCAAATTAATAAAACAATTTAATATTCTTCAGGTTAGCACTTTTGCTCTTAACCAATAGTTGGCATGGAGGTGGCTATAAGAATTTTTGGTTTAAAATTTCAGATTATGCTGCAGATCAGTATGGTGCAATGTAATGGTAAAATATGGTCTACTTCATTGTTTTATTTGTTGTCAGTAGACATAGAGTTACGAGGAATATATGAAACATTATGTAACTGACCTTACCTGCACGGGTGCACAGAGCACCAGTCGTCAGTTTAGGGGGATGAGATATTTTCACCTTTGTTTTAAATTACAAAACAGATTTACAACCCTCATGGAAACAATCAAGTAACAAGTCAATAAACAAAACAACTGAGCAATAATTAAACATAACAACTGAGGAATAATTTTGAGTAAAACGGTGCCTTCTTGCTGCTGTTGTATTGGAGCCATTGTTTTTGTTTTAGCATCTCCTAAAGATGATTACTTACTTTGTTAAGCACCATTCAAAGCTTAGAAAGGTGCTTAACATATGTATCTTTTTCTTTCCCTGCAATTCATGTATTACGTAAATATTAAATTCAAGCTAGGCTTGGGGCATAAAGGGTTACTACTAGTCTGCAGGCTCCTGTAGATGACTTATTAAGGCAGTTTAAATAGAAGTTAAGCTCTTTATCATACAGGAAACTGACACTTCCTTCTTGTGTTAGTAAGCTTTACTAATTATAACAGGTAACATAATACAACGGCTTAATAATATATGTGGATTCATTTCATCTTGGAAGGTCGCTGTTGAAGTTGACTTGCAGTGTCATGGCTGATAGTGCTTTGTGACGGGAGGTTTCATCTGGGGCAGAGACTCTCTTCATTGCTACATTAATTCATCACAACAATGCCGCTGAACTACATTTCTTCACTGGCGCCTCAAGTCTAAGTAACACAGCAAAGAGAAACAGCATGAAGGGGCTCTTTCTGAAATGCTGAAGTGGCATTAATTAGGTATATCTTGACAGCTCTTTCCCACCATGACAAACATTGTTATAAAAACAGCACCGTGTACTTCAGCTGTGACATCTCAGTAATGGTCCATTCTGTGTTTTAGCACTTTATGAATAACACCATACAAAGAATATATAAGTATATATATATATATATATATATATATATATATATATATATATATATATGTGTGTGTGTATGTATGTGTGTGTATATATATATATATATATGATACAATATCATTTACAATCTGACTTGCTTATTACAGCAGCATGGTTTTTCCTGCTGTTTGTCTGATATGTGGTATTCGTGATTACTGTTACTACTTCAATGTCATGACACTGTCTCATAAGGACGTGATGATAAGCCACTGCTAATTTTCTCAGGAGGTTTCCAGTCACTAAAATCACTGCTTTAGAACATTAGGACATTGATTAATATTGTTGGTTTGCTAAAGTGAAATGGACCATCCCAAAATGCTTTGTGTGAGTGTTTAATGATTTTATAAACTAGGGAAAAAAAGATCACTTAAAGTCGTAACATTCAATTTGTCAGTTTGGCAAAAACAGATGCATTTCATATTTCTATCAAAAAATGTTGAAATCATGAGGTACAGTTCCACATGTAAATGTCTGGTCCTTAACCATCCATTATAAACTCAGAATGCTTTATTACATTTGCACCTTTCATTCAACTGAATATCTGTTTCCTGAATTTGAAATAGCTCACTACTTTTGTGGTAAATATTCTCGCCAGTGAAGCTCCTTTATAATTTACCACTTCTCCCATGTTCTTTCTTTCATTTGTGTTATTTGTTCTGGACAATGATGAAATGTGTCTACTGCATGAGTCCACTAACTTGCTTAGTAAATAAAATAAATATGCTGATAAAGCTGATTTTTTTTGATATACACAAGTATTTGAACAGTGACGTTTGTTTAATGAATCTTAAGTATACTCAGTGTTTTGACGAAAACAGCTATTTTGCTTCATGTTTTATGCTCCCAGAACAACTGTCTTCTTATTTTTTATTTGTATTTTCTTGGCAAATGAGTACATAAGATGGATGTCCTCCTTTTGCGAATAGCAAAGGACTTTGGAGGATAACATCAATGTAGAATCTGCTTTACATCATTGCCAGCTAACAGCTGACATTATAACAGGAAGTAAAAAATAGTTTGCAGTTTTCAGTGCAGGGGGCTTGTTGGACAAATTGTAACAGCCAATGGCATATGAGAGCAACTAGAGCTGTAGTTATCGTTAATAATAATAATAAGAAGAATATGGACTAGCATACTTAGGATATTAGGCGCTGGGCAATGAGGTGTAGACATAAATAATGAAAGCATATGCAAATTATTTGAATGACTTAATTCACATATTTTCTGTTCCTCTGGTAAATCGTTTTCTGCAAATGTGCAAGCTGCCACCACAAAATGCTTCCTGACATCTGTGATATATCTATACATTTCATTATTGTTTCACCAAACAAGCTCCATAGGAAGGCTGTTCATTTACTAGCCACTTCCTCAGAAGTTGGGGAAGGTCTGACTTCTGAAAGAAGTTATGCATTTTGGACTTATAAATACAAAGGTCCTTTAGCGTAGGTGCTCCCAAGTGTGTTAAATAGGGAGGAAGGCAAGTTGGATGGGTGGGGCTTTATTTCAAATCCTGCTGAAAAAGCAGCCAATAACACAGGCTTATGGAAACATGTGACAATTAGCATGATGTTTTTACAGCAGCGTAAGAAGCTCTGCAAGTGAGAAAGATACAGATCTGATGTCAATTTGTAGCCATTCTTCACCCTCTGAGTTTGGATCTGATCCTCGGATCTGACTCACCCACTCTTCTACAGCTCGTGAAAACCACAAACTCTTGAGCTCCTCCCTTATCCATAATGCAGTAGTTCTCGTCCCTCTCCAAATCTCGTTTGCCGCTGTCAGGAACAAATATGGTCACTACAGCTCTCAAACATAGCTGTTACATTTTTTCATAGTTGTTCCTCCTAGCTTTAATCCTCCCTTTATCACTTAATTGTTCAACAACTGTCCCTTTCTTTATTGTTTAGTTTCTTTTTAAGTTCATTAGTTTTCAGTATAGCAAATAAACCTTCGGAGGTTAAAAAATGTAATAAATGTGGGCATAAGATTCCCCTAGCTGATGCCCATGTACTGTGTGTTGCTTAGGACCTGAGTATTTACAGGCTGGTTGTACTATTTGTAAATCATTTAATCTGACAGCCCAAATAGATTGGAAAAACAAATTGATACTTTAAGGCTTTCTGCCTTCAGCCTTTGGTGAATCACTTTTGGGATCTCTCCCAACCAAGTCGGACAAGAAAGAGTCTAAGAAGAGACCCTTAGAGCATGCAGGCTTGTTTCACTCTTCCTTGGATCTGAAGACACTTCCCCCAAAAGCAGAAGATTAAAAGTCTTTGGATCCGTCACTTGACTTGTTTGACTCCACCTATTGCTGCTCCTACTCTGATCCACCCTTCAGTTTCAGGGCCCTCAGATCTGAGTATCTAGATGCCTTCTGCTTCGGATCCAAAGAAAACCTATCTTCAGGTTTGAAGTCTTCTCTGAGCAATACTGGCTCTGAGCATGTCAGAGTTGGAGAGCTCTCAGAGCCAAAGCTTCATTGTCAGATCCGAGAGGGTAGGGTCAATTCTGAAGTTGTTGGAGTCATCTCTTCCTCTCGAAGCATTGGCATTCAGTAGCTTGGCTCTGACTCCTGCTTTGCAGGTAGTGTCTTCAGGTCAGAGGAAGCCGTTGGTCCAGAAACTTGCCTTCTTGGCTATGACAGTTTCTTTCTCCCCAGAGCTCTCTGCCTTCAAGGTGGTAGAGTGAGTGTTCTCATTTAGAGATCGGATGGCTTATTTTCCCTCAGATCTCCCATCTGGTTCTGAGATGTCTTTATGTCATGGGCCTAAGCATTCTACTACACAGGGGCAGCCAGACCAAAGTCTCCAGATCACCTCACAGGGCATAGTTATCTCTTCCGATACTTCTCCGAAGCATCCTGCCAAAGAAATCCCTCACAAGAGAAAATGCAAGAGGAGTCACTTGGAATCCCCCCTGGAGCCAATCACGGAAGATATGGATTTTGATGATAGAGAAGGGTCCCCAAGATCTCCACCCAGTGATGTCTCCTTTGGAGATATTCTAGAAATCCTGAAACAACAGGGTGGTTGGCCCTACCATAACCCTTCTCAAGTGGAATCTGTATTTCTGGAGGCTTTTGGTACTAGCCCATGTACCTCCTGGGTAACTCTACTCACTGATGAGCTCATTGATTTGGTCTCTCAGCAGGTGTGGAAGGAGCCATATTCTGTAGAGCTGAACAGTATACTCAGTGTTTTGATGAAAACAGCTATTTTGCTTCATGTTTTATGCTCCCAGAACAACTGTCTTCTTATTTTTTATTTGTATTTTCTTGGCAAATGAGTACATAAGATGGATGTCCTCCTTTTGCGAATAGCAAAGGACTTTGGAGGATAACATCAATGTAGAATCTGCTTTACATCATTGCCAGCTAACAGCTGACATTATAACAGGAAGTAAAAAATAGTTTGCAGTTTTCAGTGCAGGGGGCTTGTGGCACCACCTAGTGGAAGGGAATTCTGGAGCAAAGGAGTACTGGTAGATACTATGGTTGTGGCCGCGGCCACCAAAAAAGAACTTGCAGAACAGTGTTGTTCTGTTCATCCCCTTATCAGGAATTCTAGGGTGATGGACAGATTCAGGAAGTGATTTTATGCATTAGAGACCTTTGAACTCAGTCCATGAACTACTTAATGCACTAAAATTGCTTCACAGTTAGCCACCCTTCAGTCAGTCTCAAATTTTTCTATGCGGCTCATTTCCCATGCAGCTGAAGGAGCCTCAAGCAAGGTTGGTTCAGGCATATCCATTAGGAGGCATGTCTGGATGCATCTATCACCAAAGTGCCTTTTGATGGAAGTTCACTGTTCAGCCCCAAGGTTAGGGAACACTCCCCAGGTGTGAGAGAGACAGAAAGACCCTGTCTGCTGTTGGTGTACATTTTTTGACTCCTCAAAGAACCTTGTCCAGGGATCAGCGAGGTGGTCAAAATATGTGGTTTAGGAAGTCTCAGGGTCCTTTCCATGACACACCTTGAGAAAGTTCTCCCTGAGGCAGAAGGGAGATTTCCAATGGAAGATGACACCTATGTGGCAGAGTAGGAATGCAGAACCTGGGGTCCAGAAATTCTTTCTCTGACAGGCCCTATCAGTGCTCCTGAAAGGAGGGCCGACTGCCCACCCTAGAGGCAGTCAGGGGTCATTTATCCCTACACCAGGGAGCCTGGTTAGACTTATGAAAAGTTACTTTGGTACAGAGGATCATTTCCAGAAGTTATATTATTCCTTCCTCCCATCCACTGCTGTTACAAAACATAATTCCTGACATTCCACCCAGCCAGAGGAAGGCAGTGGCTTCAGAAATACAAAAGCTGTTAGTAAAAGGAATCATCCAAGAGGTCCACCCAGACCAGAAAGAATCCTGAACTTACGCTAGATTCTTTTTAGTACCAAAGAAAACAGGGGACTGTAGGCCAATCTTGGATCTCCATGCTCTGAAAAAGTCAGTTCAGTAGACCAAGTTCCAGATGGTCACGGTTCAGTCTGTTTTGTCTTTCCTGCAAAAGGACGACTGGATGTGCTCCGTAGAACTCCAGGATATGTACTATCACATAAAAATGAATAGATGGCCCATGAGATTCCTTTACTTCCACCTGGGAACCAGTCACTATCAGTTCAGAGCACTGCCCTTTCGGCTCGCCACACCCCCAGGGTATTTAATAAATGCTTGGCAGTGGTAGCAGCTCACTTAAGACTGCAGGGATCCCAGGTGTTTCAGTAACACAAAATCAGGGATGGCGTCTTTGCCACTGTCGAGGGTTCAAACCATCTGCTTTCAAGCTGCCAGAATAATTCAGTGTTCATCCATACCAGCCTGCCAAGTATTACAAACTCTAGGGACCTTATCGGTGGTGATAGTCTGCTCCCATTAACAAGATCACATATGAGAATTCTACAATGGACATTAACAACCCTGTGGTCCATCCTGCATCAATCCTTGTCCATCAAGATCAGCTTAACTCCAGCCTGCCAAGTACCTTCAGTCGTGGATTCACTCAGATCAAATATTATAAGGTCATCCATGTATCCCCCTCAGCCCAAGGCCATAGTGACCATGGACACTTTCCAGATTGGGTGGGGGGGCATTTCTTAGGGAAGATTGTTTATGGCACTTGGTCCCACGCAGAGGCCATTTTGCGTATCAATGTGCTGGAAACAAGAGTAGTACTCCTAGTGTTGGCCTGCTGCCACGTGGATGGCCTTATATAATAAATACTAAATACATGGTAGGATGGGCTGTGTTAGGAGACAATACCAGGCCATGCAGAGGTGTTCTTGGGTCTGCTGCCACATGTGGATGGCCTTATATAATAAATACTAAATACCTGGCAGGATGGGCAGTGTTAGGTGACAATACCAGACCATGCAGAGGTGTTCTTGGGCCTCCTGCCACATGTGGATGGCCTTATATAATAAATTCTAAATATCTGGCAGGATGGCCAGTGTCAGGAGACGATACCAGACCATTCAGAGGTGTGCTAGGGCCTGCTGCCCCATGTGGATGGCCTTATACCCCTCAAAGAATTGATGTTGCTTGATACCTCTTTTTTAGAAGAAACTGTTATTTTTACAAAATGAGTTTGCAATGCAGTTATTTTATTATACTACATGTTAGCGAATAGGTAGCAACAATTTTTAACTAAACCTGTGCCCCCTACACACTCCTAACTATATATACTAGCTCCAGAATTGCGCTACAGTGGGGAAAAGGGCATATACCTTTTACTTTTATGTGTCAGTGTTATAAATTTCAGTCAAATGAGATTTCAATCTTTTGAACTTTCAGTGTTTTGGTTTCAGTCAAATGAAATTTAGGTCATATAAAGTAGACCCGTATATAGATATATATATATATATATATATATATATATATATATATATATATGGGTCCCCTTCAAAACATCTAAAACCTATAACATCTAATTTTTTAACATCTAAAACCCATAACATCGAATTTCATAACATCTAACACTACAAATCACATGAAAATAACATCCCCTCCACATATAACAACACCAAACGACCAAACACACTTTTTACTACGTTTCTGCAGGGGGGGCTTGGGGGCTTGATACAGAGGGTTTAGGAAATTAACTTTTCCCCACTGTAGTGCAATCTTGGAGTTGGTATATTTAATTTACGGGGGGGGGGGATGCAGTGGGCACTGCCCCCCCTGCAGAAACGTAGTAAAAAGTGTGTTTGGTAGTTTGGTGGTGTTATATGTGGAGGGGTGTTATTTTCTTGTGATTCGTGGTGTTACATGCTATGAAATTCGATGTTATGGGTTTTAGATGTTCTGTTCTCAGTGTTATGAAATTAGTTGTTATCGGTTTTAGATGTTTTGAAGCAGACCCATATGAAGTCCTCTGCTTCTTAACAGTATTTTAAAAAAATAAGTTCAGCTTCACATTTGAATGAACAAAAGTAATTAGGAGTTTTTTTTCCTGTTATTAAGGATTAATAATAACATTATTGAATTTGTTAGATCTACAGCATCACATTTTTGGTGGCTCCCATTGCCGTTATTTGCTGTACATCTCATCCCCTCTCCTAGACATGGGGAGTAAATGAGCTTCAGCAGTGAATAGAGAGACAGACTGGTTACAGGTAAAGCTTGGTGGGCAGTTATATGTCACAAAATCAATGTGTGTGTGTGTGTGTGTGTGTGTGTGTGTGTGTGTGTGTGTGTGTGTGTATATATATATATATATATATATATATATATATATTATATATATAGATACAGATATATAGATATGCATAAAATATGCATACAAATCATTTACTACCAAAGAATGGTACTGAGAACACAAGTGTAAGCACAGCTGATAATGGATGTGCGTTCAGACAATTTATTTGGGGCATACCTGTTCTAGTTTACCAGGAAAAAGCATTCTGACAGTTTATAACATGTCATTCTGTTTTATTCCTGCAGCATATTGGGAGCTTGCTCCAAATGTTAATCCAACTTTCTGCTAGATACTTAAACACAGACTAGGTAACGTAACCAGTTCTAAAAATCCAGTTTCCTGAAGTGCTGTGACACATGCAGTACACACTCATGTCTGCAAACTCACACACGCACACTTCTCTCACACAATTGCAAGCATCTTCAGGCATAATCTTGTCTGCCGTAACAGTTCAAGTGCTACTTGTGTTTCATTGCTAACCCTGCCTAGCCTGCAGATAGGTTCATAGGTTCATAGGTTCATACTAGGCTATCTGCCCGAGGGCATTTACAAGCCTAGCCCATAGTTTTGTGGCTTATGCCACCCCTTTAGTATGGGGAACTATACCCATTATTTTGCTGTGCTTCTGTTGAGCAGTGACACTGAGGTAATCCCTGGGGTATATCTGCGATCTCCCATCCATTGGTCAAGATTTCTCTTGAACAAGGCCAGCGAGGTGCTCTGCCTCACATATACCGGGATTTTATTCCACAGCATAGGGAGTCTTTGGGTGATGAATCTATCCCTCCAGCACGTCCTATTAATAGCCATGTCGAGGTTTAAGTCTCCGCCCTTGTGACTCTGACAGATCTAGATTTTTGAGGTGAAGCATATTCATCAAATCTGGGTTTGACATGGCCTTGTATGTTAGGCAAAGGTCACCTCTGAGCAAGCGGTGGCGACTGAATAGAGCTGGAGTTCTTTCAGTCGGGCAGCATAGGGCAGATGTTTGAGACCCTTTATCCTTTTGGTGAGGAACTTTTGTGGCCTCTCCAGCTGCTGCAAGTGTCGGGTCAGATACATTCCGAATGGGGCATTGTACTCAATCATTGGTCTGATGAGTGATGAGTATAGGGAGACTATGACCTCCCTTGATCTAGATGAGAATCCCTTCATGATAAGGTGGGCAATGTAGAAGGTCTTCCTAACTACTTTAGCTACATGGGTATCGAATGACAGACTACTATCAACCTGGGTCCCCAGGTCCCTGATAACTTCTTCTGTGCTCAGTGGATTGCCACCTATTTGGTAGCTAGGGGTAACCTTGTTTTTCCGAAGGGTATGACTATGCATTTTTGGCATTTAACTTTAGGCCATGGCTCTGGCACCAGTTATCCGTTTCTGTGAGACCCTTCTGAAGGATATCTGTGTCAGATGTGTTTTCTACTATGGCGCAGTTTGCAGTCATCTGCAAACTTTGTCAGCCATAACCCTCCTGTGTTTGCTTGTACTGGAAAAGTAGATGCCAAACAAGAGTGGGCCCAGGACTGAGCCCTGTGGTACACCACTTGTGACAGGCTTTGAGTCTGACATGGCGCCAGCAACTCTGACCCTGTGGGTTCTGTCACTCAGCCAGTTTGCAACCCATCTTGTGATGTATGGGTTAACATTTAAGCTGATGAGTTTTTCAATGATACCCGAGTGGGGTATTGTATCGAAGGCCTTCGCCAGATCGAGGTAGGCTGTATGGACTGCCTTTCCCTCATCAATGGCTTTGGTGACTGTTTCAAAAAGTCAACCAAGTTTAGAAGGCATGATCTGCCTTTGACAAAGCCAAACTGGGATGGATCCAAAGTCTGCAAATTCCCTATGTCTTTATTTATGAGGTCCATTATGATCCTCTCCATGGCTTTGCAGATAAGGCTTGTCAAGCTAATGGGCGGTAATTTCCAGGGTCGGTGGAGGCACCGCCTTTGTGAAGTGGGACCACAGTTGCAGTGCGCCACTCCTGGGTACGTATCCAGAGGTAAGACTATGATTAAACAGCTGTCCTAGCTGTGGGTTTAATTCCTCGTTGAGTTCGTGGAGCACACAGCCGGGGACACCATCAGGTCCCATGGATGCTGTGTTTTTGCTTTGGAGAGAGCAGTTCTCACTTGGGCGTTGGAGATGTTTGGGGGCTGCAATCGCTTGGTATAGATATCTCTCCTTTTGGGGAGGGGAGAAGTTTGCACTGAACCTGTCAGCCAGTATGTTGGCAATGTCTGTAGGATCAGTAATCTTCACATCATTTTGAACTAGTTCTGAGCATATCTGGGAGTTTCCTCCCAGGTTTCTAACATAGCTAAAGAAGGCCTTATGATTGTCTTTTGAGTCTTTAGCTATTTTTCTCTCAAAATTTGCTTTGGATGATTTTATGAGAGCTCTTAGTTTTTTACTTATAGTGATCAAGGGTGTCTTACCTTTTAAGGATTTTGCTCTATCTTGTAGTAGCTTCCTCCTTTTGTTGTAGAGTTTGTTTATGGCACTTCTGGCAGGGCAGAGCCTCTGCTGTCTTTAGTTTTTTTTTTTTCCTGTGTAATTTTCTCAGTTTTGAAAACTGTCTGAAAAAGCTCGCTGCAAATAGTTGAATGTTTCCTTTGAGAACAGACTAACCAATTTGCTGCTTGGTAGGACACACATGTAGTGATGTGATTAGTTAAACTTTTTTTTTTTTTTTTAATCATGTTCTGTCTGTGATTAATCTGTGCCTGTCACTACTGAATAGCTGTCTGGGTCTGTTACTTCTTTAATTCCATTTTGCTCTGTGTAATAAATATATCCCTTTGATGGTTTATTTCATATTCCTTTTGCTTCCTACAAAGTACCCTCTCCTAGAGGAATGTTTAAAACTCACTGATTCCCAGAATGGTTAGGTAATTCTGAGCTGCAGGTCAGACATTCATATAGCTCAGTTAATATACCACACATTTCAATGAGCAGGGCATAAACTTGGGTACGTTTTGGGTACAAAGCAGAAAACCCCGGTATATTGATGTAGCTGCAGTTAGTTTGACAAACCGCATGCTTATTTCATCTGCAAGACATTAAAATGTCTGGGCATTTTGCTTGTCTGTCTGGTTAGTGATTATTGTTGTCTGAGGTCACTCCACACGTCATGCAGATAGTAATAAGCATCCCTCCTTTTGAGATTATAAGAGTGCTAGAATGCTAGGGGCAATTTCCCACTTACTGGCAGTTATCTTCATGAAACCAGGTTGCTTTTTGGTAAAATATGACAAAATGCTTAATTATTCAGGAGTGCTCTCTTGTTAATCAACCAGCCTCATTGAATCAGAATGTAATAGCTTTGTGGCAGATTTCACTTAGCAGTTAGACTTTAAATCTCTTTCCAGGACTTTTATATGATGGACTGAGGTGGGTATTCAGTGTGGCATAATAAGAGGCTCATCCCACATCCTGGTGGATATTCACTTGGTACCTTAGACTTCCCTAAGGAAGAGTACTTTTACACACTAATACATACTACCTTACTCCATTTTTTATTAAATAAATTACACAGGCTATAAAATAAATTACCTTCTGATGACTGACTGATGCTAAGCACAACACTTATAGAAGGACTAAAAATAGTGTATGTCATGCTAATGACATCATTGTATGATACAGGTTCCGTTTTTATTGTGTGTAGTCCAACTTGAGATTTGAATATAGCTAAATATGGTGCTCCGGAGAATGAGTACCCTGCATGACATAAGCTGCTCTATACCCATATAAAAAAATATGTTTTTTGTTCATTTGATGTTAGTTGATCATTTCTGATAGGTATATATTGGCTCAGCAATTATTAGTGAATCAGGTCTTAACAAGTTATCATCTGGAAATGGAACAGTGACCTTCCTCGGATTCTAAAACTTGAATATTTAGTATATTTTATTTTTTTTAAACATATCAGAATTTTCAACATAACCTGTAAACCACATTTGTTGGTGGAAACTCTGTTGAAATTTCCAAACATAAGGTTTTGATTCCTGTTGACTTCCACAGATTCATTTTTGAACTCAACACAAATAAGAATGCCTCTAAAGTAGAACAAAATGTACCTAATTTACCTAAATATTACCTATATATATATTTTATAAACTACAAGAAACACCCAGCCAAGCTAGAGTTTTCACTATGTGATACTTTAAACTCTCCTATAATAGAGGCCCATGGGATATATGCAAATGACCCCCTTAAGGACATCAAGTGTTTCAACAATATGGCTGTCTTTGTACGTATTTTAATTTGAAAGACTGAGCTTGAGGAAAGTGCATTTTGATATATATAGTATAGCTACACACACACACTGTGTGTATACATATATATATATATATATATATATATATATATATATATATATATATGTCTACTTTGACCCATCAAAATTACAGTTCACTGAACTGCAATTTCACGACTCCATTTTCTTGAAAGTACATTTATTTTTCCTTTAATGCTGTTGAAGCTAAGTAGAGCTACATGGTGATATGATGTGACCTGACAACAAGTTTATGCTGTGGTTGTATAGAAGGTTTTCTTGACATATTTAACCATGTACTCTGTGTGATTTCTAAGTTACCTAAACATCTGTAGATTTTGTTTGGTTGTGGTTTTTTGTTAAGTGCATCAGTTTTTGTCCTCGATTCTCATGAGTTGTTTAGTGGCTAGGAATAGCCAAAGAACAGGACTGGATATAAGTTTTTCCCCTTAGTGAAGCTTGCTCATTTAGAATAATTAGTAACATGTTGTTGGATTCTGATATTGCATTATCCAGGGTATATTCCAGTTACATTTCTTGATTTTTGAAAAGTTGCAAAATGTGTTAATATGTTACTGTTAGGGATGCAAGTGTGGGATCTTTTAGCAAAGGTGGGAAGGTTTTGTTTGGTTGTGGTTTTTTGTTAAGTGCATCAGTTTTTGTCCTCGATTCTCATGAGTTGTTTAGTGGCTAGGAATAGCCAAAGAGCAGGACTGGATATAAGTTTTTCCCCTTAGTGAAGCTTGCTCATTTAGAATAATTAGTAACATGTTGTTGGATTCTGATATTGCATTATCCAGGGTATATTCCAGTTACATTTCTTGATTTTTGAAAAGTTGCAAAATGTGTTAATATGTTACTGTTAGGGATGCAAGTGTGGGATCTTTTAGCAAAGGTGGGAAGATGGCCAGTTATCTGGCAAGGTAGATTAAGAGATTATTTTACTTGCGTATGAAGTCAGGATCTCTGTGAAATTTGTACTTTTCTTGTAGGTTTACATCTGGTTGGGTTCTAAATTAGTTGAGTAAAACCATAGGTTTAAGGTGTTAAGTGGACACTCAGCAAATTGGGACCTGTCTACGTTAAATGTTTAAATTATATTTCTTATGACATGAATTTTGTTTTGTTGTATGCCTTGTTGTTCTTGCCATGCATGAAAATGGACTTTGGACCAGTGTACTTTGACATTTACAAATATATAATAATACAAAGGGATGTAACTAGAGTAATGCTATTTACCCTAAAATTAAAAAATTTAAATTAATAGATAGTCTAAGTGACCATCATCCAACCTACCTAATTTGGAACAAATCCCAAACCATCAGCCTACCCATCCTCAGAGTAGCTTGCAACAAAAAGACCTTTATAATTACTGACTTCATCAGTGCACTAAAAAGCTGCAATTGGACTCCCCTAAAACAAATATCTCTAGAGGAAGCCTTAGAAGACTTTAACACAACCTTCCTAAAAGTCTTAAACCATTGTATACCCTCCCGAACCATTACAGTAAAAACTAACTACACTCCATGGCTAAGAAAAGAACCATAATGAAAGAAAGGGACAAGGCCTAGATTCAATATCAGAAAAACAAAACCACTACTTTGAGACAAAAACTATCTAGAACTCCATAACAAAGCCGGAAAATAAATCAAATGAGGCAAACCTTATTAGTATAAAAACATGCAAGAAAAATATGCTCACAACCCTCAAAAATTCTGGGCCACTGTAAATGGCATATTGCACTCAGGAAAATTCACTTCTCCAACGCCTGTGCTACCAAATAATCTTGAGAACATTCCCACACAGTTTAACAAATTTTTTACTGAAGCAGTCCAGACCCTTGCCAATGCCCAAAATAGTACTTGTAGCCCCCTACCAATAACTACCCCAAGCCATCCAAATAGACAAAACAACACCCCGACTTTTAACCTTCACTCCGTGTTCACGAATGTAATTTTTCAAACTCCTTAGAAAACAAACCAACCGCCCTAGCAGCTGATAGCCTACCAGCAGACTTCCTTCAGATATCAGCTGATGCTATAGCCTATCCTGTCTCTATTCTCATAAATATGTCTCTATCAGAACACAAAGTACCCATCTCATGGAAAACATCACATATTATTCCACTGCACAAAGGAGGTAATTCGTTAGAGCTCTCCATTTATCGCCCAGTAGCAATCCTATCACCTTTGTCCAAAATATTAGAAAGTGTTCATAATCAACTAATGCAGTACCTACAAGATAACCTTCTCTCCATATCTCAGCATGGCTTTAGACCTTCCCATAGCACCACCACAGCACTACTATCATTCACCAACATAGTTAACCACCATAGAAACAAGGGTCTATTCGTATCTTCCATATTCGTAGACTTATCGAAAGCCTTTGACATGGTAAACCACGGTATCCTTCTTGAAACTCTGTCTACCCTAAATATAAGTCCCTCCTCTATATCATGGTTCAACAGCTATTTATCAGGTCGTCAGCAAGCAGTTCTCAGCAGAACCAGTTGTCCCCCCTGTTACCTGTAACCATAGGAGTCCCTCAAGGGTCCATCCTTGGCCCCTTGCTGTTCTCTCTATTTATTAACTAGATCTCTTCATCCTCACCCTCAACCTCAGTAGTACAGTACGCAGACACCACCCTTATATGTGCTGCCCCCACCCTAATGAACTGCAAACCCTAACCCAAAACAACTTCACCCTAGCCAAAACTTGGTTCACTAACATCAAACTTCTTCTTAATCCCAAAAAAAACCAAACTAATTATTTTTGGCCGAGACAGATCAACTCCCCTAAATAATAATTTTACCATCAACTCGGTGTAGAAATAGACAATAACCTGATCTTTGACATATACATAGCACAAACCATCAGGAATGTTAACAAAAAGCTTGGACTCTACAGGAACAAGCACTTTATCACTAAACAAACCAAAGCAACCATTGCAAGGACTCGTCTATCCATCCTCCTATATGCCTCTCCCATCTTGACTAATCTCCGCCAAACTGATCTAAACAAAATGGAATCTTGCTATAACAAGATTGCCATGTTTGCTACTGAAGCTTCATATAGGTCCCACCACTGTTTATCCCTTAAGCAGCTGAATTGGCTTGAGTTGCCTCATATACTTCTACTCAATCAACTCTCTGTAGGACACAAACTCTACTTCTTTCCTGATAAAACCTCAGCACTTCAGCATTAATTCAGCCCTACATTCCCTCTAGAGCCTTAAGATCTAGTAACCAGAACCTCTGTCATCAAGCATAAAAATGATTCTGGTAAATCTCTCTTTGCCAGCACCATTGCCAAAAACTGGAACACACTATCAAGCCATATTACTTCTTCTACCTCCACTTTTCATTTCAAAAAACTCCTGAAAACCCACTATCTAAATGACTGGTTATGCTCATGCCACTCCCCAGATTAATCTATTCCATAAGAATGTTTCAGGGTTTCAGCTACGTACCACCAGTTTTCTCCTGAAAGCTTGTTCTCGATATTTACCTTACTGAACTTATAACTGTAAAAAAAAAAAAATATATATATATATATATATATATATATATATATATATATATATATATATATGTTGTTTTAAGTTATGTTTCTCAATGATTTTCTTTTGTAAGAGTTGTTAATCTCTACCATATTGTGTATGAATGCTGTATGTATGCTCTATTTTTTTGCTCTTTCATGTATTGTATTGTATTGCACTGTTACTTGTGGAGCTTTTCTCCCCAGGCCTCTGCTGAAAATAGACCTGTGTCCAGTCGGAATTTCCCGGTAAACAAATGTAAAATAAATAAAATAAAATAATAAATAAATAAAAATTGATGACAGTGTGAATGAGACAGATTGAGGCAATATGGAAAAGGACAGCAAAAAGGGTAGGTAGGAATGCAATGTTCATCCTTGTTACTCACTCTTACCACTGTTTATTTCCACTTTAGTATTCTTCCATAACATTCTCATCTCTGTAATACTAATAGACTCTCTCCTTGCCCATAATTTTCCCTCCTGACCATCTCATTCCATTGCTTTATTTTAGCATCATTCAAATCACAAATTAGAGCATAGTTTTTAAAAGGAATACGTTGAATACTTAGAGATGCTGTGGTGCAACGGTTAGCATTGTAGCCTCACAGCAAGAGGTTCTCCCTTTCGATTCTTGGCTGGAGCACCTTCTGTGTGGAGTCTGCATGTACTCCACGCGGTCGAGTGACGTTAAAGACATGCAGGTAGGTGCGAGTGTGAATGGGCGTGCCTTCGTTGAAGGTTGGGCTGGCAACTCAGCACCGTTAAAATCCACTGCCAATCATGAGCGGGCTGGAGTTCCGCTGTGGTGACCCCTAACCGGGAAAAGCCGAAAGTCTTTTAAACTTTTTATATGCATACATTAAAATGTTCTGAATTTAAAATGTTTTTGTTTTATGTTTTGGACCATCAGATGAAGAAGAGTCTTGTGAGACTTGAAAGCTTTGTGATGCTACGTTGCCCCATCCCGCCTTAATTCTTGATGGAATCGGCCTAATACTAAAGCTCGAGAGCTTCCACTGGCTCGAGGCTATACCCTATCCCATGATGCCTGGCGAGAGTTACTCTGATCTCGTTTGCCACTTTGCTGGATCGAGATTGCATTTCACCGGCCCAGGCTAAGATTTTTCTAATTTTTTACTTTTGGTCTATTTCTTCTCATTACTTAGAGTTGTAAACTTTTTAATATAATCCTTATCCTAGTACAGCATTGTTTGGGTGTGTGTGAGTTTGTGTTACTGCTGTTTGTGGTTTCTCTTGTTGTGTAGGACGTCATTTCCCTCACAGACCTGTTTTTTCTATCCCTTCTCGTTAACTTGAACTTTAAATTTATCCTCATCGAACCTGTTTAAATTAGAGGGTTATTTTTTTTGACCTAGTTCTGTTAGCTTGTTTAATTTAGAGGGCTCCCCTTCCCCTTTTCACAGTCCCTTTTCATTGAGGGTCGTCATTTCAGTTAGAGACGTCTCCTCTGGCTAGAGGTGATTGTTACTTAAGTTAGAGACTTTCTTCTCTAGCTGTTAAAAAAAAAAAGTTGTTAAACTTGTTGCTAAAATGTCTAAAGAGTCTAGTGAGAAAGTTAAAGAAGCCAAACAAGCTGGCTTCAGAAAGTGTGACTCATGCACACAGAAGATGTCTGTGACTGATGGGCACATTAGCTGTATTTACTTTCATCTGCAGGACTCCTGCTCGATCTGCCATGGATTTAGTTCCAGGGTCCTGCAGGAATGCAAGAACAACCTCATTGTGAGGGGTCTGCTTAAAGGTCCCTTTGATGTGGCGGTAGAAGGGAATCAGCTATCAAAATCCTCCCTCTTCTGAAAAGTCTGCCAAAATATCTTCTTCCTCCACTCTGGTGTCTGAGCTGACTAAGAAGTCTAAGCATGCATCTTTGGATCTGAAGGCTATTGGACCCAAAAAGGCCACAGCTCCATTGGCTCCACCAGTTTTATCAAAGTCGACTTGGAACCACAAAAGGAGCAAGTCCCCGACTTTAGAACCGGTCTATTAAGTTCCCCAGTCATCCCTGTTACACTCGGTGGCTGGTAGCCATAAATCGTCCACTATGTCCTCTCAATCATTCAGGAGCCTCTCGGATGATGATATGAAGCAGGTGGTCAAAAAGTTGCTCCATACACTGGCCTTAGCTGAAATTGTCATGGGTCAGGCCCAGATGGAAGTGGAGCCGACTACTGCGCCTATCTCGTCTTCTGTTCCTCTGACTCAGATGAACTCAGAGCCAGAGTGCCTAGAAGTTCATGCAGTGGAGCTGTCAGGTCCAAAAACCACCACCAGTATATCGGCCCTGACTTCTGCTCCAACCTCATCGATGCTGTCTTCTATTGAGGGGTCTGGTAGCCGACACTCCCTTGTCGGGTCCCGGGAGGAGAGTCGGGTCGGGCCCTTTTCGGATCCGATTCTTCCTCTCGGGGCCTCAGTGCAGGTGAGTTCGGCACCTACATCAACCTTGGAGCCATCTTCCTTGGCACGGAAGGGATCTCCAGGTTCCTTGGAGCCAGATGCTCTCTAGGGCCAGGAGCACGGCGCCTTCGAGGTGATGAGAAGCATGCTGCCTCTCCAGAATGTTCCACCTTCGGCTCCAGCTACTCTTCCCCCTAAGGGACCAGTGACATCCTCAGTATCATGCCTCAAGTGTAGAGAACCAATGCCCTAGGAGGCCCCAATGTGTGACCCCCCCCTCTTCTGAAACCTCTCCAGAGTACCCCTCAGGAGCGAAGTTGTAAGAGGAAGCATTTGGACTCCCCTGAGTCTGTCATGTCAAATATGGACTTAGAGGATTCAGAAAGTTCCCCACGATCACCCTCTGAGGATGTTTCATTTTCAGACATGCTAGAGATCCTGAAACAGAGAGGTGAAGATGAGTCCATATACTTGTAGACATTTGGATCTTGACCCTCTACCTTTTGGGTGTCTCCGCCTTTTGACAAACTCCTGGGTGTAGTCAGTTGATCCGTGGAACCCGTTCCAAGGAGGCCCAACAAGTTTATTACAGCCCCTGATTATAAGGAATTTTTATCCAAAGATGTTCCAGTAGATGCTATGGTGGTGGTGATGGCCACCAAGAAAGATTTAGCAGAAACTTCATCTGTTCATCCACCGAATAAGGAATCCCAAATGTTGGACAGATACGGGAAGTGTATATTTTCCTCGGCGGTCTTCACACCCAGGTCCCTAAACTATTTATCCCATTTCATCCGACTTCAGAAAGATCTCATGAAAGAGCTAGGAGATTCCCACCAAGGTGCTTCAGCTGAAGGTGTGCTGGACAAGGTAACTTCTCAGCTTGTGACTTTGAACTCTGTAGTGACCTCCTCTATGCATCTCATCTCTTATGTAGCAGATGGAGTGAGCAGGGTAGCAGGCACAGGAATATCTCTCAGAAGACATTCCTGGATGCACCTTTGTGAGTTTGCTGAACCCTTTAAGTCTTCCTTTATAAATGCACCTTTTGATGGCTCATCCTTGTTCGGGCCAAAGGTTAAAGAGACTCTGACCAGGTGTGAGCAAGATGGCAAAACTCTGTCTGCTGTGGGAGTATGTTTTTCCGTCCCTACCAGGCCTCATCCTAAATGCCAGAAGGGCGGAAAAATGTGGTTAAGGAAATCAAAAAGATCTTCGCCGGACACACGTGGTGAATTTTCGCTCAGGGGCAGAGAGGGAAATAATGGAAGACACCACCCTCGCAGCAGAGGGGGGAATATAGAATCAGGGCAACACATATACCTTCTCTGGCAGGCCCTTCCAGTGCTCCTGAAAGGAGGCCCACCTGCCCATCTCTGGAGGCAGTCGGGGGCAGACTATCACTGTACCCAACAGCCTGGCTAAGTATTACCCAAGACAAATGGGTACAGTCGATAATATCCTGGGGATACATCATACTTTTTTTGACTCTTCCCACACCAGCAAGATCAATCCTAGACATTCTACCCTGTCAAAGGGATCAGGCAACCCTAGAAATTCAAAGGTTGCTAGAAAAAGAGAGTCATCCAAAAAATCCCCAGAGACCAAATCAGATCCGGAACTTACTCAGTGTTCTGTTTAGTTCCAAAGAAGACAGGGGACTGGAGGTCCATTTTGGATCTCAGTAGACTGAACAAGTCTGTCAAGAAAACAAAGTTTCTGATGATGACACTGCAGTCCATACTCCTTTTTTTAGGAAAGGACAATTGGATATGCTCCATCGATCTCCAGGTTGCATTCTACCATATAAAGATGGACAGGCGATCCAGGAGATACCTATGCTTCCGGCTGGGAGACGGTCATTACCAATTCAGAGCTCTGCCCTTTGGACTCACTACAGCCCCCAGAATGTTTACTAAATGCATGGCAGTAGTCATGGCTCACCTGAGATGGCTAGGATTCTGGTTGTTTCCATACTTAGATGACTGGCTCCTCACCGCCACCAACCAGCATCTACTGACCAAGACAAGGGACACCACTATACATTTATGCTCAGAGCTGGGCATTACCATAAATTACGAAAAATTTGCCTTGTTGTCTTCACAGCATATTTCATTCATAGGAGCAGACTTAAACACAAAATATATGGTAGCAAGATTGCCTTAAGAAAGGGTGCAAACACTGCGCTATCAGGTATCAATATTGCTCTTGAGAAGAAAGGTGCAGGCAAAGTTTGTTCTCAAGGTTTTGGGGTCGATGGCAGCTGTGATAACAGTAGTCCCACTGGTACATTTACACATGAGTGTTACAGTTGCTTTTATTTGCTCAGTGGTCCATGCAGGAATTACCCATGTCACACAAGATCCATATTATGGATTCCTGCAAGAAGGACCTACATTGGTGGCTTCAGTCCATGCAAGTGACAATAGGCAGACTGTCCTTCCCCATTCAGTAGCTACAGTGACCACGGATGCTTCACAGATAGGGTGGGTGGGCATTATTTGGGACAGATAATTCCAGTCCGTCCAACTTTCACTGCTTTTGAAACAGCTTGTGAAAGAGACTTTTATTGCCCATTAAGAAAATGATAGTTTTTACAATTTCAGTTTGCAACAAAGATGATAAATAAAATACATTAAAAATAACAGTGAATTGTGTGCATTGAAAGCTGATAAAGATATGGAGCCCTAATTGTCATATATAGGCATATGTATTTATGTGCTCTGCAAGAGGTATTAAATGATTTGACTTTTTATCAGAAAGATGTCCTTTCTTATCACTGTTGCAGTATTCATTACTCTTGGGATATCTTGCAATGGATAGCCTAATGTCCGTCCAATATAACAAAGCCTTTACATCTTCCTAGCATCATACATCAAACATATGTCCTACATGCGAAGTGTAAGGTATATATGTTTAATCCTCGGAACTACTTTGCCGCCAGTTCAAATGCAAATTTTGAATTCAGTCTGTATGGTATTTGCAAGCTGCTCATTCTATATATATATATATATATATATATATATATATATATATATATATATATATACATACACATGTACATACATACACACACACACACACACACACACACACACACACACACGTATATATCAAAATCTGGAAAACTCAAAACATTGAATCCCATAACATTGAAAAAACATAGGAAAGCAACATATACTATATTCCAGCACAACTGCATACAGAAACAAATAAAAAACAAACCATATTACACTTCTTCACACCCCCCTGCTAATTAAATATATCAACTCCGAGATCACACTACACTACACCAAGATATGTTATGTTGTAGAATAGCAAGTAAGAAGGGAACATGACTAGGTTACCTATGAAGCTCTGATAAGTATCTGAGAGATATATAGTAATGAGTAATGTGTTAACAGTGAAGTAGTGTTTCTAAGAGAAGACTGAGGATAGTTTTTTACAATTTAAACATGCAGTCATGAAGCGTGGAATGGTATGTTTGCCATTTTGTTCTGTGTAGTTTGATCTCAGAGTTGATATATTTAAGTAGCAGGGGGTGCAGGGGGACCCCCCCCCCCCCCCCCCCCGCTTATAGTTGGAAAAGTTTTTTTTTTTTTTTTTTTTATTTATTTCTGTATGTAATTGTGCTGGCATATATTAAATGTTATTTTCCTGTGTATTTTCAGTGTTATGGGATTCAATGTTTTGAGTTTTCAGTGTTTTGAATTTTCAAGATTTTGGTCTCAATGTTTTGAATTTCAGTGTTATGGGCTTTTGATCTTCTAAAGTGAATATATATATATATATATATATATATATATATATATGTATATCTATAGCTATAAAACTTTACTTAACATAGGCTATCCACTTCTGCACAGTGTCTTGCTTCTTGCAGGACACATTGAATTTTTGATCACAGTTTGTCCCAGCAGTATTCTGTAAACGTATTTCAGTATGTTGTAGCATCTCTTTTCCATTTTTGTGTATAAGGTACACTCTAGTCTATTAAAAACTGTTTTTATCTGTTGTGGTACTTCTTCCTTTGTATATAGTAAGGTATCAGCTATTGTAAAATGTTTGTGTGTGTGCGCTTGTGGAGCCTTTCTCGTCGAGTCATTGTAAAATATTTAAACTGTTGTGTGGCTTTTCTCCCATTTTATAAAATTACTCATTAACTGTAGTTTAGATGTTTATGAATCTGTTGCTTTTTCTCCATGGGCCATTGGCTTACTTGGACTTTACTTGTTTCCAGAGTACAAATAAATTAAATAAATAAAATGTTAAAATGAATCTTGATGAAATAAAATTAAATTTATCAATGATAAAAGACTAAAGCTAGCATGTGTGTTTTGAGTGACCTTTGAAAGATGGACAGGGTGGGGAATCCCTCAGCCACTTGGTGGAGGTATTTCCAGAGATGAGAGGCCTACCCCACCCATAAAAAAAACATAGTCTATAAAATTTCAGGTATGCCCTCAGAACCTCCAATAATCCCAGGGAAGAGGACCATTGGGACCTAGTCAGACAGTAGCCAAGAATCCCAAGGAAGAAAACCATTGGGACCTACTTGGGCAGTATGGGCAAAGGGCTGCTCATTTAGGTGATATTCAGGTTGTGTAGGGCTAAATAAATCAGCAGTAAACCTCTGAAGATGAAATGTGATTCAATGGCCAGAGTGCAGATGCTGTAGCATGTGAATGATATGGCGGTAATGAAGAGTACTTGTAAGTAATTTGTACTGCAGAGTTCTGTGGTAGGTACAGGTAAGCCATCTCAGTACTAGGCAGTATGGGGAGTGGGATCAAGGGGCAGAGGATTAGTTCTCCTCAGTGTGCCCAGAATAACTATGACTGCAGTCTTGTATGTGTAAACACAGGTGGTTAACAGTCGTTCAGTTTTTCAGTCTGTTCTAGATCCTTGCCTAATGATTCAAAAGCAGACAGCATGTCCTTAAGAAAAGAGAGGTAGAGTGGAGTGTCATAAAAAACTATATTAAAGACATGTCTGTTGATGACTATTCCAGTTGGGAGCATATGCACAGAGAAGTATATTGGACCTAAAATGGAACCATGTGGAACGACAGATGTGACAGAGAACAGCTTATGCCTGACACAGTATTTAAGATACAACCTGTGAGATCGAAGGCAGGCTATTTAATGACAGTATTAATAACTCCATAGTAGGTTTGAAGCTGGTCAGCATGAGTACTATGATATACTCCACAGTCTGCCCTCTTTGGACTGATTCTGCCCAGCCCTCTACACATTCTGTGAAAGATTGCAGTTTTGACCGCTTACCAGCTGTCTGTTCTGCAACTTCCTGAATGCTTCTACATGTAAGTGGCAAATTATAATTCCTGTGATCATGCACAAAACATTTTTTCTGAAGCTCTTGTGCTATGCAGAAGCAGGATGTACAGTGCCTGCTCCCATATGTGCAACTCTGGGGTCTTTACTCACCCTTCCCTTCATGTTCCCATGAGGGTGGATGAATATGGCTTTAGTCATGCTTTCTGGTGTTGCACTGAATCCTGAAGCTGTGTGGTGGGTCCTCTATCCATTTGGCCACATGCTATAAGATCCCTGCACCTCATTGAGTGCTGATTCTGCTGTAGGCGACAGACTTTTGAAGTAAACCCAAGAATTATGAGGTAGACAACACTCCACTGAACATCTTCCCTTGTCCCCCATGCCCAGAATAGCATTTTTTATGCAATGCCATTCTTTGGGGACTGGATTTTTACCTGATGACCTGAACTAAACCTTGGAGCTGTGAGGTAGAAACTGTCCTTTGAACCATCTCATCACATGGAGAGTGTAGGTCTATATGTCTTGTTTTGTAACGTCAACCTGACTGTCTGAGTTAAAGGTTTTCTCCGAATCCTCCAGCTGTAAGGCAGTTGTATCTATGGAGCAAACAGACCACATTGAAGACCGTACATTAGTGCAGCTATTACCATCCTTCAAATATTGATAACTGATTTAAACCTCAGGACTGAATTCAGGAGATGGTGAGACTTTATCCAGAAGGCCAACATATTGTGTAGCAGATTTTACAGATAAGTTATAACATGCTGCCAACGTGTACTGTAGTTTGATTGGACTGACAGTTTATGCTCAAGTTATCTTTTGTTCTAGAACATGTACTACTGTTGGCTTGTTTCCATGATTGAAGGAGTTATGGTTGTTAGAAGTCATTCAACAACTTATGCATCCCTCGTTGGTAGGATTTCTCCAGATAAGTATTACCATGTTGTTTGTAAATGCAAGAATGTACAGAAAAGTTGATATCAAAAGTTGTGTTTTCAAAAAGTTCATAGCCAAAAGAAATTTCAACAGTGAACATGGGTGTCAGTTGGTGTTTAATTTATGAAGAAGCAACAGCTTTAATATGAAGTGCAGCTTAAAGCACTATTACCTTATAATACATGCAGCCATATTTCATAGTCTCCAAGGGTAGATTTGGACTGGCAAAGTGTAACCACAGAACCACACTGTTGGAAGCCAGCAGTCTCTCTAAATCAATGTATGAGAAAAACTTGTAAATTATCACTCACAGTTGGCTACTTGATGGAATTATTGAGTAAGAGAAGGAAGGCATATTTCAGATTGACTTTTTGTCAGTGATGGTCCTGAAGTATTTATAGATGTGCATGAGTGCACTGTGACTTATAAGAGAATGAGCAATGTCATTAAAATAGACAACTGCAAAATCGTGACATCAAGTATGAAATATAACCTCTACAAAAAACATGAAAGCTGCCATTTAGTTTTTCTGCTTGGCACTCCATGAAGACCAACTGATTTTGGTTACACTGATTATGTAGCCAGATTTAGTTGATTATGTGGCCAGATTTAGTTGATACGTGGCCATATTTATTTGAAGACTTGCCAGATATTTTCTTGTGATGGAGAAGCTACTGAAGGCTCATGCAGTATGAAGGGCAACAGAACCAGAGCGTAAACATTTAAGAAACTGATGCTGGCGCTGAAGAAAACGTAAGTTTATGGTTTTATCATATTTCATGAAATAGATTTGTGAGTTTAATCACTAGATCAGTGCCACAAGAAATAATGAAATTAACCTATCTGCAAAAAACTTACAAAAGAAAGAGGTTATATGAAAGGTCACTGAATTTAACATTTCACACATCTGAGGAGTCTGAATTACCAAGGTTTCAAACTCTTTCTTGAGAAAAATGAGATTGGCGAATGATAATATGATTTAGTTCCTTCAAAACAGCTGCAGGGGAAGGATCCACAGGTTTTAACTGTGTAAAATGTGTTGCATTCCTTAAGAAGCTGGAAATACTGTAGAAAAACATGGTCATTAAGAAAGCCGCACATTCCTTAACCCTATGCAAAATGCCTGCTTGAGCCACTGAACGGTACCCTTGTAGTAATGTTTACTGAGGAATTTGTTGACTCCAGAATGCCATAAAAAGATTTATTTATTTACTGACATTTGTTTACTGAGAAAATCTGACTGGTCATGGGGAGGAAAGGTCCGCAGATATATTACGTAGAGACATCATGTATATAATCAAACACGTATTCATAGGACCAGTTATGACACAGCATGTCATAGTCATTGTGAGGTAAGTTTCACATAAAACACACAAAACACATATGCATGCACACACACACATGATAACATCATGAAAGGTAGAAAATTAAAAAGAGAATCCCATATCACTGAATGACTCAGTACTTTTCTCATATTAAAAGGTCTAAATCAGTTACAAAACCAAGATCAAGTGTTGTCATGCTAATAATGACACCGTTAAGGAAAGGGTTAGGGTTAGCACATGTGATTAAGCTGGGCTGCACTCATTTATTAACCCTAAGCATAGCCCTAAGTCTACCCTTAGCCCTGACCCTAACCCTACACATTATGTTACTAAATACCCTTTCCCTAACAGTACCACTACAGAAGACAAAAGGACAGAATACAGACAATGCAAAACATGCCCAACACTGACCCTATCCCCTTACCCAACCCTTATTCTAACCCTAACCCATGAACACCTGCATATTTGCAACAACTGCTGTAACACATTCTTGCACTTCTTCACAAGCACCACGTTTTCATTCTAGCATTAATTTTCTTGCACACTCCTGCTTCCTACTGTATATAAAACTAAATTCAGTCACATGTGATTCACTAAAATGAGCATTCACACATTTGTGCAATCTTTTTTTTTTTTTTTTTTTACACCCAAAAAACCCTTCCTACTAAATGTTATTCTATATTTTGACATTAAAAATTGGCTAATTGTCTGGTATCATTCTAAGGGGATCCAGTATCTGTCTGCTTGGGATGACATGATTGACAGACCTCAATGCTTTGCTAGAGATGGCCTGCAGCTGTCACCCCTGGGTTTCCAGGTACTAGCTAAGGCTCTTGCCACCCCTATAGTGCCTTTTTAGGCGGTGTTCCAAAGACCAAATTACCACCGTATCAGTTATAAATAAATGCAGTTTGAGGGTCATGCTGCTCATTGCTAGAAGTTTAAATCTCAAGATGCACTCGCTCGAAGCACTCCTCAAAATGGAGAACATCGACATTTGTGCTGTAATGGAGACCTGGTTTATAGCAGCAAAAAGCACCCCTGCTCTACCAGGCTATAACTCATTCCACACCTTTCGGCCCCCAGAACATGGACCGAAACTCCAAAGGTAGTGGTCTCTGTGTATTCATAAACGATATGCACATCTCCAGACTAGTAGCCCAGCATAACGCATCTGAAATACTCCAGGTACACCTAACATTGAGTAAGACGGCGAATCAGGTTGTAGCCTGCTATAGGTCCCTAACCATGTCCCAAGACTCTCACTCCACATCCCTAAGCACCCTGGAAATGTAAGATTCAACCAAACACTCTCATACTAGGTGACTTCAACTACAACTCGCCCAATGCTTCCTGGAATTAATTCATCATTTCCAATGCCCTGGACCAGCTCATTCTTATCCCCACTAGAGGAAGCAACTTCCTTGACCTGGTTATTACTAACATGGCAAATTGTTGCTCTACACCAACAGTCAACTGCTCCCTGGTTAGACCCGACCACAAACTAATCACCATGGAAATCCACATCTCACCTACACTCCCCGCAAAGGTATCCACCATGAAAAACTTCTTCAAAACTGACTTTGAACTGCTAAAAACAGAGGTGGCTAACTTCACTGCACCCATGCCAGTGGAAAATAGATGCATGACTGCCGAATCATACACTAATGGACTGTATGAACACGTACAGAAATGCATGGAACTAGCCATACCCAACAGAACCAAGACACTCTGCTGCAAAAAAAGGAAGCCAATCTAGTGGTCCCTTGCCATTAATAAACTTCACAACAGACGGAAGAAACTGTTGCTGAAAAAGGTGAAGTCCCAAACTGGAAAAATTCCCTTATTAGCCTCAACAAAAAGTTGAGATCCCTCATCAAAACCTCCAAAGCCAGCTATGAAGGCAGAATTGCGGCAGACCCTAAAAACAACCACAAGCCTTCTATCATTATATCAAGAATCTCCACGGCAATCCCAGATTTGCTCTGAGTTACTGCACAATGGTAGTTCCTATATTGAGCCAACAGATATTGCCACCATACTGGCCAACAGATTCAGTGCTAACTTTACCCCCCCCCCCCAAAGGACCAATCTATATACCGGACGAATGCCAGGCACCCAGCATTACTGCAGCACAGGTTAAAGCTGCATTGTCCACTGCCAAGAATACAGCTTCCATGGGATCCGACAATATCTTTGGCTGTATTCTACATGAATTACAAAGTGAACTGGCACCCACATCTGTGTGTGCCCTGTTCACTCACAGCCTCACCTCAGGCTTTGTCCCTACCGAATGGCGCACTGCTACAATCATCCCTCTCCATAAAGGAGGAGTGGCTACAGACCCTGGAAATTATTGCCCCATTAGCCTGACGAGTCTGGTATGTAAGGCTGTGGAGTGCATGATCATGGATCTAATTAACAAGGATATAGGGAATCTCCAAACTCTAGATCCCATGCAATTTGGTTTTGTGAAAGGTAGATAATGCCTGCCCAACCTGGTCAACCTCTTTGAGTCAAGTCACCAGAGCTGTGGATGAAGGTAAGGCAGTTCATACAGCCTACCTTGAATGGGCGAAGGCCTTTCCTACCATTCCTCACTCAAGAATTCTTGATAAATTCACCAAACTAGGCACCAACCTCTAAATTGTTAGCTGGGTTGCAAATTGGCTCACAAATAGAACCCATAGTGTGAAAGTAGCAGATTCCAAGTCAGACTGCCGACCAGTCATGAGTGGAGTCCCACAGGGATCGGTCCTGGGTCCTCTCCTTTTTGGCATATACTTCTCAGAAGTTCAGGCCAACATGGAGGGACTCTGACTGACTAAGTTCACAGACAACTGCAAGCTGGGAGTCATTATGAACTCCCCAAGTGATCCAGACATCCTACAGAAAGGCCTCACTGAGACAGATGACTGGTGTCAAAACCATGGCCTTAAGCTTAATGCCAAAAAATGCATTGTCATCCCCTTTGGGAAAAACTGAGTTCTCACTAGTTACCACATCGATGGGAGCCCACTGAACACTGAAGGAGTTATGAGAGATCTGGGGACACAGGTTGACATGAACCTCTCCTTTGGCCACTACATTGCCACTGTCATCTGAAAGTCCTTCTATGTGCCACATCTCATTACCAAGGGTTTTGCATCCAGGAAGAAAGAGGTCATCATTTCTCTCTACTCTTTCCATATTAGACCAGTCATAGAATATAATGCCCCATTTGGCATGTACCTCACTAGACACCTGCAACACCTGGAGAGCCACAAAAGTACCTCACGAAGAGGATCCTAGGCCTTCAACAAATGTCCTACACGGACAGACTCAAAAAACACCAGCTATTCTCTGTCTCATATCGTGTACTGAGGTGATCTCTGCGTGACTTGCAAAGCCATGTCTGACCCAGCTCTGTTAGAAATGCTACATCTAAAGAAATCCCCATCTCTCCGCACCATACGCTCCTCAACCTCTTTACCACAATCAACAGAACATGCTGGAGGGAAAGGTTCATAACTCAGAGACTGCCCATGCTCTGGAATAGACTTCCCATACATGTCAAGCAGAACACCTCACTGGCCGTCTTCAAGAGAAATCTTGATGAGTGGATGGGAAATAGAAAGTTCACCCCAGAGATCACTGCAGTGGCTCTACTTGATAGAGACATCGGGAACTAACGTCAGGTGGCACGATGCCAGGGCACTTCCATGGGCTAGACTTGTAAAGGCTCCAGGGCCATTAGCCTAGTACACACCTATGAACATGTGTATCTCTAAAACAGTTTTCATATAATAACTGGGCATATATGTACATATTAACAGAAAACTAACTCTAGGGTCAGGCTGCAATTCACATAAAAGCTGTAGATACAAAACATGAAGGTGCAAGTAAAAACTATTTAAAACTTTAATAAAAGACTGCAAAAAACAAGACAAAGACAAAATTGTTAAGAGCTTTTTTCCGAATTAATCAGAGACTTCATCATAATAATGCCATCTAAAAAGGCAATGCCTTAAATAAGAAATAATCAATGACATCATCAAATCAATTAATTTAATCCTATATATTTAAAGCAATGCTAAGTAAAATTAAACCACATATCAAGTATATATAAGTACATATATAAAACTGAAAATAAATAAAAATTATTACAGCTGCAGTTGTTTTAATTTTAAAATACTGTCAGTAGAGATGGATTCATTAATGCCAGGAAATTAGTCATCAGCAGTTAACAGCTGCCATTTGAGTTCAAGGGCTTCAAGTTTCAGTTTCCATGGCCCCTCTCTCAAATCTAAATATAGAAGTCAAGCGCCCAGAATATGAAAAAAAAATGTTCTGAGTTCTCTATAACATGCCTTCTCAGAGCACTTATAGCATTCCATTTGCCAGTGTCACATATGTGATCATACATTTCATTCTCTAAATTTCCTCTTAGTTTTTCCTTTATACAACCCTGCACATAATTGGTACTTGGCTACATAGATTACGGTGTTTGAGGTGCAGTAGTCATTCCTGTTAACCCATTCTTTCATTTTCAGATAAATTCTGTCACCTTCTAAAATGTGTTTGCATTGAACACAAGCTTCACATTTAAAAGCTTCCTTGTTTACACCTCTGTTATATCCTAATTTCTTGGAATTATTAAATTCTAACACTTCTTTTCTATTCATATCTCTTTTATATGCAATCAAAGGATTATTAATAAATTCTTCATCCACTATAAAAACATTCCAGTTCTGGGACAATACAATTCTAATACATTTCCCATCATCGTTATAGGTAGTGATGAATGCTCTTAATCTATTACTCATAACACCCCCCTGAACATTTTGCATAGATCCAAGGAAGGGTTTCTATACCTCCTCTTCTCTCTTCCTTACCACTTCAAGTCATAATAGCTGCTACTAATTTGCAGGGGTAGCCTCTGGATAAAAACACATTTTTAACTTGTGTATTTCATCAAAGAAGATCTCCAAGTTTGAGCCCATCCTAGCTGCCATTACCATCTGCTCCTTTACAGTGGCTTTTTTCTGATGGAAAGTCTTAATGAGAATACTGTATAGGAAATTTCCTGCTGAAATCTTTCAGTTATTTCAAGTGTTGTATGTGACTAGTTTTTTGTGGCCGCTTGCAGATGGTTCAGAGAAGTGATATAAATATCTGTTCCCCCTTGACAGTCAGTTATGAAGTAGTACAGTACAGTGATGTGGGCATGAAAAACAGATACACTTTGGATAATATTAATTCAGCCCCCCCCCCGCCAAACAAAAAGCATTGCCAAAGTTTGGTATGTGGTCTCCTTTGCCAAAAAGATTGGACAGTCCTGATCTACTCTGTCACATGTAGAGGAGAGGTCAAGGAGGACCAAAACAGAATAATAACATTGCCCCCTCCTCACATAGTATTAATTAAGCACCAAAGTAAGGGACATCTCAGTGGTGGACTAGAAATGGTCATGGATGTAGCATTCTTTAAGGATTGATTCAAGCTTGCAATATCAATCTAGTAACATAGTGGGAAGATTGTGTCTCAGACACTAAACTGTGCACAAGAGATGATCTGAATAATTATGGAGCAGTGTATTTCTCAGATAAAATTAGAAAGCACCTAAAGCCTTTTTTAGATTTTATTAAACATAAGGACAGTGACAGTGCAAGAAGACTTAGCGTGCCTGTAAAATATTACGTTTGTAATGCAAGTAACGTAAGTAAAAAAAAAAAAAAAAAAAGTCAAGATCTAAGAGGTATTACTAAATTTGAAAACTACATCATTGCAATACGAAAAGCATGAAATTCAAGTGACATATTATTTCATAGCTTTAAATACAAATGTCTTAGGAAAAAATAGTTCAGCTAATGTATATAAAAAAAATGCTTGCTTCATTCTGGTAAAGAGGATATTGATTTGAACACAGTAAGATTGATAGAAAATCTTCCTTCTTTAATGGGTGGTATTTCTTATAACCATTGCTTTGATGTTATTAGTAATTGTGTTAATGGACAGCATGAAGGATGGCAAAAGATCTCACAGTGAAGTGCAGTGTACCACCACATTGGCACATAGCTGTGACATCATTAAGTATGTGATAGGATTGGGGAAGACCCATTTTTAGAATTTTTTTATTGAAATTGGCTTTGTGGCTCTCTGTCATGCTCCTCGATGCACTGAGTTGTCCAGAGTGCTGAAGTACTTTCTAGGGCATAATGATTGGTTCCCACTGGATGTAACTGCTGCCTGCATTGCATAGTTTTTAAGTAAGAATATAAGTAAAAAAAAAGATTTTTCTTAATAAAGGATGCTTTTTTATTCAGTCACTCTAAACAGTTAAGAATAAGGAAGAAGAGTGTAAAGTCTGCAAAAGAAACGCAGATAGCCTGATTTCAGAAAAGCATTTGAGCCTGGTTTTGCTGATTCCTGCTACTTCTGGTACCTCATTACCAGAATCAGGAAAACCAGCCTTGAATGCATTTCTGAAATCAGGTTGTGTGTGTACATTTGCAGAGTTTTCACTCTTCTTCCTTATTTTTTACTTTTTTAGAGTGACTGAATAAAAAGCATTCTTTATTAAAAAAATCTTTTTTTACTTACATTTTTTTCTGCTTAGATTTCTCAGCTGGCAAATGGGAGTATGTTCTGTAGACATGAAGAAAGCCTAAAAGAGAAGCGTTTGTAGGAGCAATTAGTAAAAATAAAGATATTAACTCATTGCATCTAAGTGATGCCTCCAGGTGCATCTGCAGTTAACTCCTACTGACGCCTGTAGGTGTCAAATATTGCTTGTTCATATTTGCAGCAATAATCCCAAAATCATGATATGTATGATGTTTTAAAAGATTTCATCTTAAAGCTTATACAATGGCAAGCTCAACTGCAGTAATATTTGACCTCTGTCTAGTGCAAGTAAAGAGATATAAACTGTTGTTTTAATTATATTAATTTATATAGATGTAATTTTCATAGTTTTCTAAATATCTCAACAACCAAGTAACAGACAGAACCCCTGAGCCTCATATGAAAGCTCTGTTAGATGAATAAAATGCTGCTGACAGTATGTGTATATCCTGAGGGTTTGCTGAGATATTAAGTTGTTTACATATTGCAAACATGCTAGTTACTGTGTTTAGTTTGACTTAGAAAATTCATGTTTTGACCTAGAACCTATAGAATACTATTTCTATAAAAATAGTTTGTGCTGAAGGGTTTGCCATTTATACTTCTTTCATAACCCCTATGGTTGCAGAGATATGAACAGTTGTTTGAAATATGAGTACGTAATTTGATTCTGTCAAATTACTTAGGCTATGGCCATTGGAAGTTACAGTGCAGACTTCCTGAGCTCCGTTGGAGGAAATGAGTTAATAAACACAGTGAAAAGTCTGATGTTAAGTTGTCTATCTCGCCTTCATTCTTGCTGGATGGGTTCGGAGCCGACCTCGGCTCCGACTCGGCCACTCTAAAGCTCGAGAGTTGGTTCCACCGGCTCGAGGCTCCCCTTATATCCCAGATCTCGTTTGCCGCTACAGCTTCGAGGTTGGTTGTTCTACCGGTTCCTGGTGAGTTTAAGCTTTTTCTATTAAAAGTTACTCTTTTTACCCCTTTTTTAGTTTAATTATTCTCAAATTAGTGTAGTTCACTGAACTTTATCCCCGACCTAATTTTTTCCCGTTTTTGTTTAAAAGAACTTTTAGTTCTTCCCTTGGGCCTTAGGCCTTCCCTTCCCTAGGGAGTGTTTGTGTAGTTTAACTACTGTTTATTTTTTAGTATTTTTACTAAAGTTGTTATTCTGACAGGGTATAACTGGTGTGTTTGAGTGTGTGTTTGTGTTCACCAGTTAGGCTATGTCAAAAGAAGCAAAGGTCTCAGATTCAAGAAGTGTGATGCGTGCTGTCAGAAAATGTCTCTGACAGGCGCTCACACTTCTTGTGTCTATTGTCTGGGGCCTTTGCACCTGCAGGACTCCTGTGCTGTTTGCCATGGCTTCAGCCCCAGGGTCCTGCAGGAAAGAAAAAACAAGCTTATTCTGAGAGGCTTGTTGAAGCCTGAGGATTCCCTGTCTGTCTCAACAGGGAAGCCCTCCAAGGCATCGAGGTCTTCGGCTCCGGCTTCTGAGCCGAGACCTCAGGTTGTTCAACCTTTGCCTTTATCGGCTCCGGCTGGAGCCGATAAGACTCAGTCCACAGTTTCTGTGGCTTCCTCGGCTCCGGCCGGGGCCGAGGTTATCGAGGTACCTGTGTCGGCTCCGACAAGATCTTCGGAGCCGACAACCAGAAAGAGGTCTAGGTCACCTTCTCTTGGCTCCGTTCATTCGGCTCCAGGATCTCCCCTGCTGTCTGAACGGAGCCAAAGGTCTCATTCCTCTAGGTCATCGAGGCTGTCCGATCATGACCTTCAGAGGGTGGTGAGTCGACTACTCAAGTCTGAGGCTCTAGCCCAGATGCTTCAGAGCCCGACTCATCAGTCGGTGCCTGCCCCGGTCCATCAACTCTTTCCTCCTTCGACTCTCTTGAGTTCGGAGCCGAGACTGTGGTCACCTCGGAGCCGAGACAATTGTCTTCAGCTCCGTCGTCGGCTCCGTTTTCTTCCATGGAGGAATCTCGGCGCGGACTTCCTCGTCGGCTCCGAGGGGTGAGTGGCATCGGACCCTTGTCCGACCCCCTCTCCTCTCGGTGCTTGGCGCTGGTGAGTTCGGCTCCGACATCGGCCTCGAGCCATCACTGTCGGTGCCGAGGGGTCCTTAGCTCCTCGGAGCGGGGACCTCTGGGGCTGCCTGACGGGGGTGCATTCGCGGTCATGCGGCGTGTGTTAGAGCCTGGCTCTACTCCACAGTCGGCTCCGTCAGCCCCTCCCTCTATGCTGCCTCAGGGTAAATCGACTCACTCCCTCATCCCGGACCGCAGAGAGCCAACTCCTCAGGAGCTCCTTTGGGGATTTCATCCTCTTCCGAGGCCTCTCCTGATTTGGCAGAAGAGCCCCTCGGAAGAGGAAGTGCAAGAGGAAGCACATTGACTCACCTGAGTCTATCACGCCGGACACAGATCTGGATGATTCTGAGGGTTCCCCGTTCCCCTTCTGAAGATGTCTCATTTGCAGACATTCTGGAGATCCTTAAACAGAGGGGAAATTGGCCAGCCCTCAACCCTTCGGAGGACGAATATGTGTATCTTGAGGCGTTTGGCTCTCGTCCTTCCACCTCCTGGGTGTCCCCCTTGACCCCTCATGCAGGTGGTTGCTAAAAGGCATGGGCGGCTCCTGATTCAGTAGACCCCACTCCCCGGAGACCCTCCAAATTCATCACAGCTCCATCAGACAAGGAATTTTTATCAAAAGGAGTCTCTGTGGATGCTATGGTGGTAGCTGCCGCCACAAAGAAGGAACTGGCTGATCCTTCAGTGCCTGTCCATCCACCTAACAAGGAATCTAGGTCCATGGATAGGTAATGGAAGCGGATGTTCTCCTCAGCGACATTTACTATGCGTTAGCTGAATTACCTGTGCCATTTCACTTTCGTCTTCAAAGGGACTTGGTCAAAGAAGCGAGTGAAATGCTGAAGGACCCTACAGCTGCGGGTTTCCAAGAGAAAATGAACACGCAGCTGGCTATCCTTAATTCTATTTCCAACTCCTCCATGCGCCTCCTCTCTTATGCGGCCGATGGAGCGAGCAGAGCCGCAGGAACAGGGGTAGCCTTACGTAGGCACGCCTGGATGCGGCTATGCAATTTTATGGAACCTTTCAAGGCGTCTTTCACGAACTCCCCTTTTGATGGATCATCTCTTTTTGGTCCACAAGTGAAAGAAACCCTGACTAGGTGCGAGACTGATGGCAAGACCCTTTCTGCCGTCGGAGTCCGTTTTTCTACTCCTTCTAGGCCTTACCCCAAAGGCCAGAAGGGGAAAGATGTGGTTCCGTAAACAATCCCAAGGGACTTCGCCTGACGCACAGAGTCGGTTCCCCGCCAGAGGCAGAGGGGGAACAACAATGGTAGACGCCCTAGAGGCAGAGGGGTCCGCAGAACCAGGGCAATCGAGAACGTCCTCCGATAAGCCCTTTCAGCATCCCTGAGGTGTTGCCCGACTGCCCATCCTCGGAGGCAGTCCGGGGAAGATTGTCACTGTACCCACAAGCCTGGCTATCCTTGACACAAGACAAATGGGTACAGTCCATCATTTCGAAGGTTATTCTATTCCCTTTCTTCGTTTTCCAAATCAGTCAAAAATCCCTTCCAGATGTCCCACCGGCTCAAAGGGATATAGCAGCTTTGGAAATTTCAAAACTGCTTGCAAAAGAGCTATTCAGCCAGTGCCAGCAGACCAACTAGGATCCGGAATCTACTCAAGGTTCTTTTTAGTTCCAAAGAAAACAGGGGACTGGAGACCAATTTTGGATCTCAGTATCTTGAACAGATCGGTCAAGAAAACAAGATTTCGGATGGTCACGCTGCAATCCATTCTTCCCCTATTGGGAAAAGGAAACTGGATGTGCTCTATAGACCTTCAGGACGTACTATCACATACAAATGAACAGACGCTCCAGAAGATTCCTCCGCTTCAGGCTGGGAACCAGTCATTTTCAATTCAGGGCCCTGCCCTTTGGTCTCACCACTGCCCCCCGGGTGTTTACCAAATGCATGGCAGTGGTAGCTTCTCACCTGAGACGACAAGGATTCCAGGTGTTTCCATATTTGGACGACTGGCTCCTCACAGCTCCCACCAAGCATCTCCTTCTGATGGCCAGAGATTACACTTTTCGTCTGTCAAAAACTGGGTATCTCAATAAATTGCGAAAAGTCTGTTTTGTCGCCTTGTCGTACTATTACCTACATAGGCGCAAATTTAGATACTGTAAACATGTCTGCAACACTAACGAACCAAAGGATATCAGACATTCAAAAATTTGTATCACTACTTCTCAACAACAACAGAGCCAAAGCCAGGTTAGTTCTAAAGGTGTTGGGAATCATGGCAGCAGCCATACCCCTCCTTCCATTGGCCAGATACCACATGCGGATCCTTCAGTGGATGCTCTTTTCTCAATGGTCATACCAGGAACTTCCAATGTCTCACACCATTATGATCACGCAAGCGTGCAAAAAGCATCTCATATGGTGGATGTCTTCCCCCCAGCTCCTGTTGGGGAGACCATTTGTTCCACCTCCTCCGGTTGCTACTCTGACAACGGATGCCTCCCTGATCGGGTGGGGGGGGCATTATCAGGGCAGGACAGTCCAGGGCACATGGCAACCAAACGAATGCCACTTGCACATAAATGTTCTGGAGATGAGAGCAGTGCTTTTAGCGTTGCAAGCCCTTCAACACTCTCTTCCCTTGGGAACGATTGCAATCCAGACAGACAATATGTCTGTAGTGTGGTACATCAACAAACAAGGCGGAACCAGATCATACCCCCTGTGTCGAGAAGCACTCAGACTGTGGCAATGGGCGATTTCTTCTCAGCGTTTTCTGATAGCAACGCACATCCCCGGGAAGTCCAATCACATTGCGGACAAGTTGAGCAGAGCTATTCTCATGCCTCACGAGTGGTCTCTGAAAGACTCTGTAGTGAGAGAGATTTTTCTCAAGTGGGGTCAGCCTTGCTGCGATCTTTTTGCTACTCCCCAAAACAGCAAGTGCAGAGAATACTTCACTCTATTCCCTTTACCAGGCCAACCCAGCAGGGACGCTAGTCCAAGTTTGGCCCCGGGGACTTCTGTATGCATTTCCTCCTTTCCCACTGATCTCTCAAGCAATACAGAAAGCTATCACTCAGAAGGCCTCATTGATCCTCATTGCTCCTTACTGGCCTCGACAAGTGTGGTTCCCCTTTCTGCATCGATTTCTTTTGGAGCGACCGTGGAATCTGGACCTAGTTCCAGATCTTTTGATCCATCAGTCGGGTCAGTTTCATCGCTCCCTCCCCTCTCTGAACCTCACTGCTTGGTTCCTCCACTTCCAACCGTAGCCAGGCTTCCTCAATTATCTCACTCTGTTAGAGATATTTTGATAGCTTCCCATAAATCTTCCACTCGAAAGATTTATTTGAGTAAGTGGAAACACTTTTCATATTGGGCACAAGGAAAGGACATAGATCCTTTCACCGCTTCCATCCAGCTAGTCCTTGATTTTCTTGCTGAACTCTTCCATGCAGGTTCATCTCCATCTACTCTTAAGGTTCAATTGGCAGCTATTTCTAATTTCCATGTGGGTATTTCTGAATCCGCCCTAATGTCCCACAAACTCTGCAAAGCCTTTTTGAAAGGAGTTTTTCTTCTCAGACCTCCTGTAAGAAATCCTCCTTCTCCTTGGGACCTAAATTTAGTTCTTGCTTCTTTGATTCTTTCCCCTTTCGAACCTGCAGCTTCATGTTCCTTAAAGTTATTATCATGGAAAACTCTCTTTCTGGTGGCTATCACATCAGCTAGAAGAATTTCAGAACTTCAAGCACTCAGTTGTCGTTCTCCTTACCTTGTGTTCCATAAGGACAGAGTTTCCTTACGAACTAACCCGTCCTTTTTGCCTAAGGTGGTTTCAACATCAAATCTAAACCAATGCATTGACCTCCTGTCTTTTTCCCGGAGTATTCAAATAGGTCTGAACAAAAATTACACTGTCTGGATGTTCATCGTCAATTAAGGTACTACTTGGACAGGACGAAACAATTCAGAAAATCTGATCAGCTGTTTGTCTCCTATGCGGAAAGCAGAAAGGGACTTCCAGTTTCAAAGGTATCTTTATCCAGATGGCTAACATCTCTGATTACCCTTGTTTATGAGATTAGACACCAAAACTGCCTAATAAGCCTAAAGCCCATTCCACCAGAGCTTTGGCTACTTCTCTAGCCTTCCAAGACAGACTGCCTATTGACACCATTTGTGCAGCGGCTACTTGGGCTACTCCTCACACTTTTATTTCCCATTATAAGTTGGATTTAGCTTCTAGGCATAGAGCTAATTTTGGTTCCACTGTTCTCAGGAGTCTGTCCCGTTAGCCCACGCGGGACAAGGTGCTAGGGACGCGGTCCCATCCAGCAAGAATGAAGGCGAGATAGACAACTTAGCATATAGAAGTTATGTTCTTACCATAACGTTCCATGTTAGTTGTCTTCTTCGCCTTCTTCTTCTCCCACCCTCCTTCCCCCTGGCCTGGACAGACCTAGAGGAGTTGTGATCGTGACCTCTCTTTCTACCACCTCTTTCTTAGCTATATGCTATTAGGCATATTTCTTGTTTCAGGATGTAGGTCACCCTTCTTCTTCCTGTTGTTAGAGGTGGATTCTGTTTTTTTACAGTTATACTGTTTCTGTTATAAGCTGGGGTTAGCTTACAAACGAGATCTGAGGTAACTCTCGCCTAGCATTGTGGGATATAAGGGGAGCCTCGAGCCGGTGGAACCAACTCTCGAGCTTTAGAGTGGCCGAGTCGGAGCCGAGGTCGGCTCCGAACCCATCCAGCAAGAAGAAGGCGAGAAGAAGACAACTAACATGGAACGTTATGGTAAGAACATAACTTCTATTTTTTATTTTTGTAAGATATAACAGTGGAAATGAATCTTATTCTAAAGTACTGGTAACTGGGGAATCGTATGTAAAAATCCACTTCTAGTCAAAAAAACATCATTGAATAAAGAATACATTACAGTTTCCTCTTTGCCAGGGGTGAAGTTAATTGATTATTTAGATTTTTTACCATAGTTAACTAGAATTAAACCAACCTATAATACATTTATTTTGCAGGGAATTGCTAATGATTTAAGGTATATACCATTAAATAAGAAGAAATAAAAAATCAATGTTTGATATAATTCAGTATTTTGAAACTTTAAATCTGGAGTGTGAATTATGTGAAAACCTTCCTAGCTTGAGTTGGTTGGATTACCAGTAGTCAAAGGTTGCTGTTTTTCTTTTGGCTTTTCGAGGTCACTACAGCGGAACTCCGGTCTGCTAATGATTGGCAGTAGATTTTTTACAGTGCCGAGGTGCCAGCTCGACGCCCAACCTTCAACGAAGGCACGCCCATTCACACATGTCTTTCGAACGCTACTCAACCGTGGGGAGAACATGCAGACTCCACACAGAAGGCGCTCCAGCCGTGAATCTAACGCCTTCTGTGTGGATTCTGCATGTCCTCCCCGCGGTCGAGTAGCGTTCGACAGACATGCGTGAATGGGCAAGGTAAACTTATTTAATAATTGGCTAAGACAACTGTGTTTTGTCTATAGTGTTAAATTAATAAATAATTGAGAAAACTATGCCACTGATTAAAAAAAAGTTTTTCAATGGATTGAGTTCATTTTAATTATTATGGATCTAAGGTTCTGTCAGGCTTGTTTTAGGAATTATGTTGAAAATGTTTAGGGCGTCATATGAGGAATATGTTGTGCAATAGAAACAGGAAATTTCATAGACTTTTGAAATGTTTCTGCTGTAATGCCCACAGCTTGGAGAAAAAAGGAAATCGGTTAGAATTTATTACACTTTGTATGAGACATGCATTTATTGCTGTTATTCATTCACTGAATTCATTTGACTTCACATACCAGGATAATACAAATTTAAAGGCTTATGATCAAGTAAGAGAGTTGAAGATTTAATTTGATAGGTTATGAATTCAGTTTCTTGAACACTTGTCAACACTATTGCTGAGTTGTAGTGTGTGATAGTCCAAGCTTATGGAATATTGTTGCATGATCCTGACAAATTGATACTTTATCATACACATACAATGGATTTAGATATTCACAATGATTATTTGCACAGACAGGGAAAAAATGTGGAGTTGTTTCAATGTATATTAGCAATGAGTATAACTCTATGTTGGTTAAATAGGATGATGTCCTGGAATTCATCTGTGCGGAAATCACTATTGACCAAGCACATACCATATCCTAGCATGCTATAGGTCACCCTCTGTGTCCCAAGAATTCCATAGCTTATACCTATACCTACTGGAGACACTCGTCATTAAACCAAATAGCTTATTCATGGGAGACTTTAACTACCACACAGTAGACTTTTTAATGTACACCGCCTCATACTCACAGGTACAATGATTCCTGGACTTCATCAACACAAATACCCTTGACCAAATAGTACACACACACACACCAGAGGATCAAACATAGTGGACCTGGTACATCCTGTGACAATAGGAGGTACTGCCACCACAGCTAGCTGGAGTTTTGTAAATAATTATATGTTGTTTGTGAATATCAAACTAATTTATATAAGATGCTTTTGTTACAAATGTATTAGAACTGCATGTCATGTGTATGTCAAACTACAGATTTTTGTGTTGAAAAGATATTCGTAAAGTGCTTGTTTGAAATTCAACAGCAGTGTTTTCTGCTGGAGAGCAGAGAAATGCACATGCACTATTGTAACTGTTTAAATGTATATGTTAACAGAAGAAACTGGAGGGTTACCCTCAGTCCAGCAACCTTTAGAAAAACATCTGAAACTAAATTACTTTATAGACTAGGCCATAAAGATGCTTCAGTGCAGCTAGAGAAACAAAGGTATGTACTAGGAAGTTTTCTGTATTATTTGGAGTGACCTAATTGCTACTTTGGAAGCATGAAGGAATGCAATTGTTTTATGACTTCCAACACCTGCCAGAGATCTGAACAAAAGCCCTTGTCTATGTATTTTTGCAGGTAGATGCTTAATACTGCTAACTTCCAGCAATGAGGGGGGGTGCCTGGGAACTAGAAGATACTGCCATCTTCCAGCAATTGGGAGGGGGGGTGTCTGGGAACCAGAAGTCAGATGACCAGAAATTATGTCATTCTGCAAGCTATCCCAGCAGAAATATTTTAGATATTTTGAGAAGCCTCTTACTGAGACAAAGCATTCTGTCTTGGATCAGAAAACAACAAGAAGCACCCTTCACCACTTCTGCCCTGCTCTAAGTAAGTTATTAGGGTAACTCTCTTAAATTCAGTCAGGAATATAGTGAAGCTTAGTTTAGATTTTGCTTTTCTTTATTTCTGAGAGCCTGTACTGCAGTGGTATTTTACATATTTCCTGTGGCTTTGGATTCTGATGTCACTGTGAATATATATTCAGTATTGTCTTGTTCTTTTACTATTTATTATTATAAGTATTAAAAACTTTCATTGTGGCTGATCTGTGTAGAGATATTTAAGTTTTGAGAGTACTTGCATATTTATTGGGTGACACTGTATGGGCCTCTTCTGACAGCCTTGCTCTTGGTCAAACTACCATTTGTATTAGTATTAATATTACACAGTAAAACTGGGCATCCTTTGTTAAGGGCCCTAAAGTATCTGATAAGGAGTGACTGGTTTCAGTGGTAACTACCTTATAGTCTGGGTAGAAGGGGGCTTAGCTAATAAACCTGTGACAGCCTTTCCCAGGGTGTGTGTGTGTGTGTGTCTGTGTGTGTGTGTGTGTGTGTGTGTGTGTGTGTGTGTAAATCAAACCTCAAAAAGTGTGTGCATTGGCTACTTAGGCAGGGACACGAAACACTGGTTGGACAGAGAGGGTGCTGGAGGTCTTGGCTTGATCACTTAGCTGAGATCTCAACTTTATAGCTGTGACAATGGGGAGTCTTATTAGGGATCTGGAGAAAGAGGAAGAAACCAGCCCCGGAGTGATTGTGATCTCTGTGTGCTCTTAAGGGAAATTACACTCGATGCAGAGAGTTGAATCTGGACATACTGTGTGTGTACTTATTATCTTCCCAATTCACATCCCCCCACAGGTGCCAGTGCTGAGGATTGAAGCTCCTTGATTACTGATCCATTGCAGGGTCATCACCTATACCAAAATAGGAGAGTGCTACAGTTTCCCAGTGTCACATGCTCACTGGTAAGGACAAACCACACAGTTGTCTCCTTCAAACCAGATTGTATTCATGGAATTTTGTTGATTAATATAAAAGATTATTTAGTGAGTATATTAACCAGGACATTTAATTCTGTGATCTATAATGTATATGTACCAAGTTCTTGGAAATAGTCATTAGTTACTTCAATTTTTAAATCTGGAGATAAGATGGCAATACAAAATTATTATCCATTAAGTCTAACACCCAATATTATGCAAATGCAGACTGTAGGTGGTGTGCAGTGTGCATGGTATTACTGGGTCTGTGTACGAATGAGGCAGTTCTCACAATTCCCACATCTGGTGCACATCCAAATTATACTTCTCAGGGACATCTTATTGGTGATTCCAGATTTGCACAGGAGCCATGGGTCATGAACCTGTTATGCAACCCAAACAGAACAGGTGAAATATAGTGCAACTCCACATTGGCATGTAGCAGTTACATCATCATGTATGTGCTTGGACTGATGAAGACCCATTTTTGCTGCCTAGATTTTTCTTCTGGTAAATCACACTATGTTATGGAGACAAGCAGCAAAATGTTTGCAGTGCATGTAGTTCTGCACAACATGGTAATAGAAACCTAGAGGAGGGTATTGCCATAGGAGAATCCTACAGACCAGAGCCAGTATTGGAAGAGATACCAGATGAGGAACATGGGGCCAGGGGAAGACCATGCAAGTTAAATGAGAGAACATAATGCTGTTACAGTTACAAAGAGTCAATGTCTGATCCACAGCTGTGGGCCAAAATTGATAAAGCAAAGATCAAAATGAATGCATGAGATACAGCACTCAGACTATGCTGTACAGTGCATTGACTGGCCATAGTGTGCATTAGACATCACCTACCAGTCTAATACAGCAGTGATGGCAGGGCACAGGTGTCATCATTTGCATAGGTGTGGAGTGGCAATGTGGGGGTGGGGGATTAAGGATATGAAAAGTAGTGAGTGATACAGACATGAGATTGGTTAGAGTGGAGAATACTGTGTAGTATGGCAGTAGTTCTCCCATCTTGACTAACCTTCAGAACACCCTACAATCTAAATGACAACAGTATTACAACAAGGTAGCTAGATTTGCAACTAATACAAGTCTCAGAACACATCATTGTTATGCATTAAAACTCTAAATTGGCTAGAATTATCTGACCAACTGAATTTTATAACCACCTTCTCTTAACACCCCAAGTTATATTTAATGTCATTTCCTGCTCAGCTCTGGTACTTATCATACTGAGGTTGTGAGGTCGTGCCTCACCTGGAGCAATCAGTTTTAGCACTGTCAATGACACAGCTAGTAGCACACTCACCTTTGTTAAAGAAGGTTCTATTCCCACAAGAGGTAGATGTATTTCTGACATTGCACGACAGCATAAAGGCAGTGCTGCACTTCTGAGTATGTTGCCCTTTGGATGATGTATCAAATCAGGGCCCCATCTGCCTTTTTTTGTGTTATCTCAGGTGGATGTAAAAGATCCCATGGCCTGTTATTAAAAAGAATAGGGGTCCTTTAATCATATTTACAGTATTATCATAATATTACCACTATTTACAATATTAAGTACATTGTATGTTTCAGCATACACATTTCAGTCTTCCACTTGTACATGAGGTCAGTATTCTAATTAAGTTTTTGACCCCCACTCCATTTTTCAAAGCCAAAATATTATTTTTACAGCATTGCTGTCAAGTTTGATTTCCCATTAAACATTATTTCTTTCATTTTTGATTCCATATAGTCCATATTGCATTAAACTTTATATATACATATATATATATATATATATATATATATATATATAAAATGTGTGTATGTATTTATATTTTGCTTTTTTGTTTTCATAAAAAGCATATTCGATCATGTCCATGTTTACATCATCCACACCCTTTATATCAAAGTATTTTAAATCCCCTATTTTTTCCCATAAATAACCAACTCTTTTAAATTTCAGAAATGCATACTGTGCCGTTTCAGTGTGTTTACAATAATTAAATATTCTGATCGTTTTTATAAGGCATAATGGACTTTGCTGGTTATTTATTTATAGTCAATCTCCACAAAAATTCTTGGCATTCTATTATATTCTTAACTCTTCCTGTTCTTGCTTTTATACGTTTAACTTTCTCATCCTATAAACCTTTCTAAGGATACATACAGTAATACTTAAAACTAATATTTTATTTTTCTTTCATTTTTGATTTCATCCATCTTTATTTTCCAAAATACTATCTTTTCCTGATAAGGTTACATTTCAGCATTTATGCAATCTCTTGCTCTTTTAAAACTTAGTACTAGCTTTCACTCATTGTTATATTGTTGTTTTAATGTTCTAGTTAATAATTTGTCATTATTCTCTTTCAACCTGTTAAGGACTTTATACAGTTTCAGTGAGGCTGCAAATCCCACAGGACTGTGAGTAGTCCTAAACTTCCTTCTTCTTTCCCAGCATATATAAAGTCCCTCTGTTAACAGGGTTACACCAAGAACCCCATATAAATAAGAATACAGTACTACAAATCCCTTTTTCATATTATGGTAAACCAAATACACTAGGTAGGTATACCATTTTCCTATTAATATTGAATTTATTTAATAAACCTTTTTTCTTAAATAACCTAAACATTCTCCAAAGCATGCACATGCTTCTCATTTTCTCTTTCATCTTTTTCCATTGTAAATCTGTTATTTCTTGTTTTCCAAAGTGTATTCTCAAAACTGTTATTTTTTCCATGTTAAATTCAATTTCTCCTGTTTTCCCGTTATACCCCAAACCTTTATTGTTTTCCTGTTTAAATATTAACCAATGGCATTTAAACACTCATTTAAGTAGTTCAATAACTATTATCATTTCTTTTGCATTTTTTGTAACAAGTATGATGTCATCTGCATAGGCGATTTGTATTTGATTTGTATAGGTTAATATCCCATTCATTAACAGTACAAAAGTGAAGCTGCTAATGACCACCCTTGTCTTATACCCTCTAAATATGTACATCTTGATTTAACCAGCCTTTTTCCAAGACCTTTATTTTGCTATATTCATAGGCAGTAGCACATACATGTTTTACCTTAGTACATTATAAGACTGAAATATTTCCCAAAATATTTCATAGGTTCATAGAGGTTCATAGATTAGTACTAGGCTGACTGCTCTTGCGAGCCATTTTAAGCCTAGCCAATTATCCCTTGTGAGACTCAAACCCTGCACCTTGTGTTTGTAAGGCAAACACCTTAACCATTAGGCCACCCTCCCAACCCCTCGTGTTGTATAGAATCAAATATTTCATGCTGTATATAATATTTCATGTTGTATAGAATCAAATAACACCTCCCCAGTAGCTCAATCTGATAAGGAATAGGCCTGAAGTTCAATTTGACATTGTACCCTAATGTAATTTTCAGATGATTGTAAATGATATTCTTGTAACTGTTTGTTGTTAAATTTTTAAACTCACTCATTTTCGGATAAGGCTCTGTTGATGAGGATAGATATGGGATATGCAATGGCATCTGCAGCTATTTGCAGGTACTCTGCAGGGAAGAGGTCAGCAGTGAGGGTGGTAGGTTTTAGATTTTAGATTTTTTAGAAGTGTTTTGATAAAACTAGTGGATATTGGTTGGAAGCCAAATTCCGGGTGATTATTAGGTAGATTAGGCATGTGGTTTAAGTTAAAGGGGGTTAGTTGATTTGCTAGGGATTGGATTGTTTCAGTGAAAAAGTTATTAAAGGTGCTAGCTATTGTCTCTGGCGAAGTATGTGTGTAGTTAGCCGGGGTTGGGGTGGTGGAGTGACCTGGACAAAGTAGTTGATTTAAGCCTGCCCAGAACTTTTGAGGGTTGTTGTGGTGTTTTTGTAGGAGATTTTATCCAGTAAAATAGATTTTTTTGTATCATTTCTGAGTTGACAATATTTTAGATGGTCAAGTGGGGCTTTGGTTGTTCTCCAGCTGGCCCAGGCTCTGTTTCTAGTTTTGATTTTTGCTCTGGTATCTTTTGTGAGCCATGGTGCTGTATTTGATCTAGTTTTTATTGTACGTGCTGGAGCATGGTAATCAAGGATACTTAGGAATTTAGTGTTAAAGTGATCTATGGCCTCCTCTAATATTAGATTTTTTAGTTTCGACCAGTCAACTGCTTTTAATTCATTTTGGAATATAGCAGCATCAAAGTTTTTCCTGTTTCTAAATGTTTTATATTTGGGCTGGTGAGGGTTATGTTTTATGATATAGGTTAGACCATGGTCGCTAAGATCATCAGGGAGAGTACCAGCTGTGTACAGTTGGGGCCAGTTATTAACTAGGATCCTGTCTAGAATACTTTCCTTGTTGGTTGGTTTGTTTATCCTAGTGGGAGAGGTTATGGTCTGTTTAAACCTAGATAAGTTTATATGAGTGAGGGGGGGGTCGGTGTTAAAATCAGCAAGAACTATGGTTTCTTGGGGATAGGTAGTGGATAACCAGTAAAGGAGATGATCTAGGGCATTTAGGTTGTTGCCTGGTGGAATGTATGCACAGACGATGTTCGTGTTTGTTTTGGTTAATCTGTAGCTTGGTTATGAGGAGTTTCGCGTTATTGAATTGGGGAGGTTGAATGGTGTCTCTATTAACGGTTAGAGTATTTTTGTAAAGGACTGCTATCCCACCTCCTTTCCTTGTAGCAAGGTCTAACTGGTGAATATTGTATCCTGGAGGTAGTATCTCATTGTCAGTAGTACTGGGTTTTAGCCAGGTTTCCGTAAGACACATAATGTCTGCAGAGTGGGTTGCTAGGAAGGCGTGTAGGTTGAGAATCTTATTGTTAATACTTCTAATATTTAGGTGAAATGCTAGGAGGGAACTAGTGGGGGTATTCATAGCTTGCTTGACTGCGGGGGTTGTGGTAGGGTGTGGAGGTTATTGGGTGTGGGTGGGCCAGGGTTGGGATGAATGTCTTCATGTGTTATAAGGTTATAGTGACAAGGATATTCTGAGCTTTAGGAGTTTGTTTATAAGCATTATATAGTCTTTGTCTTTAGGATTATGTTTTGTGGCTGTACAGGGGTGGTATATTCGGTGTGCAGGGGAAGGTAAAGTGTTTGGTGTTGTGTGAATTTGTGGGTGTCTGACCATTTGGGTAAGTGAATACCATGGTCAAGTGTTTGTTCATAGGCAGTGAGATGGTAAAATAGAAACAGTATAGGCATTTGGGTAATTAGTGTTTTTTTGCTTGTTTGCATTCTGATAGAGGGTGAGCCAAATTTGATGGCTGAGCGTGCTAACAGGGTATGGAAGAATGAGAGAGAAGGAAATGGGTTAAGGGGGCAGGGTTGCTCAATGATGTGTGAGGTGCTGATTGGTACTTGGGAGGGGAGTGGCAAGGGAGTGGCACAGTCTGGTTTAAATTTAGCACTAGTGGGGGCGGGTGGAATTTGGGGGCAGGGAGGGGAGCGTGGATAACACTGACTTTGAGTTTTACCTTGGGCTTTTGGTTTGGTTTGTATTATTGTATGTAAGCAGTGTTATTGGCTGTACTTTAATTTGTTTTATTCTTTTTTAATTTTACACCAATTTTCAGGCTAATTTTGATTGGATCCTAGGGGTAAACTAGCAAATATAGTCAGTAAGGAGGGAGCGAAATTACTTTACAAAATTAAAAAGTAAATGCTTGGGACTGGAACACCCGTGTGAGTGTAAGGCTAATTCAAAGTAGTATAGCCCAGTCTAGTGGCAATTGGCTAGATCCTTTCACTGTTGTTGTGCATACACCATTAAATCTCAACAGTTTACAAAAACTAAATTGTAGTTCACCTATTACAATTTAAAAGCTGGAGGGAGTCAGGTTCTTGCTTCCCAGAGGTTTTACTTAGTTAAGATAGCCAGCTTCAGTGGAGAAGGTAGAAATTGCTTTATGCAGTGAATCCCAGGTGGGGGGTCACTCAGGAAAGAAACCCGTGCAAACTGAAAAATAAAGGTAAATAAGGCAGAATTAGTGCAAAGGTTAGAAGAATGTGAAGTGGAGAGCATGCAAGGAATAGAGCTGGAGAGTAAAATGTATCATATTGCATACATTATAATTAAAATTGATTATAGTGCATTAAGTATCAGCTGTGTAAAACCACAGACTAAGAGCAGTAACATACTGCCTCTAGGTCCAATGTTAACAGCTGTTTACTTCAGTGAATACACACAGGGTATAATGCACAAAGCAAAGTATGGCTGTTTTAGGACAATAATTCTAGAGCTATGTTATTCAGTATGAACTAACAGTAACATGAACTGCATTCACTTAGCCTTCTATAAAAGCAGTTATAAAGTCCAGCCTGTAAGTCTTCTAAGTACAGTAGCATGCCATAGGAATGTTTACAAATGCAATCAGAACATGAATGACCTCTGCAAAACAGCAGGATGCCTGTCAGATATTCAACAATTAAAGCTCTACCTTCATAAAACAAGATAAAAAACAAGCAGTTTGTAAGTTAGAACATTATCTAGCTCTCAAAACATATAGGAGTTCTGAACAGCAGTTACAGCTTAGCACCATCAAATACCTCAGTAGTTAACAGTAATAACCAAATAAATCAGCAGCTAACAGTAATAAGAGGACAGTAATGCAAAGTAACTTACTTACTGTGCAGGCACAATGAACAGAGGGGTAGGGAAGGTACAACAGCTACAGGATGAAATGAATGTGAGTCAGGTAGTAGAGAGTTTGATTAAAGATGGCACCCTAGGAGGGGGCTGACTAATGAAGATAATCAGGGGGTGGGGGTGGGATAGGGAGAATGGAGAAGAGAGCAGTCGGGACAGGATTAACCAGGAACTTATGGATCCCTCCCCCACAGGGAGAAGGGCTGGAAAACCATCAGTGTAAGGTGAGGACTGACTCTGAGAGTTACTTTGGGCTTTTGGTTGTATGATTGTATGTAAACAGTGTTGTTGGCTGTACTTTAATTGTTTTATTCTTTTTTTAATTTTACACCAATTTTCAGGCTAATTTTAATGATTGTGTTCCCCCATCCTATGAACCCGTTCGTCAGTACGTCAAGTGTTTGTACTGACATGCAGAAATAGTCAAAAGGTTCCTGTAGAGAGAACGATGTATACAAAAATACAGGCCATGAAGTGGAAGTGATGTGGCTGGGTCCGTGTCTCATAGTGCCATATTTGCCACTATCATATTTGAGATCACAAACAGTATGGATTTAATTATGATGATGATGAAAATGTTAATGCATATTGTACTTTAAATACAGATAAGGTTACTTATACTAGCACTTTCATCCCCCCTTTCTGTAATCAGGTTATAGCACAGTTCTCAAAGATGCTAAATTTTGCAATGGAGAATATTATAAAGGATTTCTCTCTTGAAAAGAAAAATGTGTTCTATAATATGAGTAAAAGTGAATGTCAGTCTTTATTAAGACTATGTAAGAGTTTAGATATCATTATAAAACCCTCAGATAAAGGTAGAAAAATTGTGATGCATTATAAGCAGTATTTGAAAATGTGCATGGATCACCTGTCCGATGATCAAGTATATAGGGTAGTTAATGTTGATGCTTTTCATCAAGCTGTATTGAGTTTTAAAGAATTAGTAACCAAAGGCTTGAGATTGGGTTATTTTACAAAGCAGGATGTTCAATATAAATTCAGCATTGAGGGCAGCTCTATGGCTAAGTTTTATTGCTTGCCAAAACTTCATAAAAATGTAAGCACTCCCCCAGGTAGACCTATAGTGACAGCACAGAATTATTTTCTCCATAATATGGGAATTTTTCTACATTCATATCTTTTGAAGTATGTAGTTAAATTAGATTCTTATATTAAGGATACCTGTCACTTTTTGGATAAATTGAAGGAAATTAAATGTGACAAGGACGATTATTGGATAGTTATAGATGTAAAAAGTCTATATACAAATATCAGTCATGAGTTGTGAATGGAACCCCTTAAGTTCTTCTTGGGTGATAGTCCTGTTAGTAGTTATGTGATAGAATTAATTTATTTTTGTTTGACAAATATTTTTTTTGAGTTTAATAACTTTATTTACCATCAGCAACAAGGTACTGCCAGATCTTTCGCACCCATGTATGCTAACTTGTTTATGGGCCTTTTTGAGATTGAATTTTTGTATAGACTTAGTTTTTTAATAAGTTTGTTGTTTTGTATTGTAGATATGTAGATTATTGAATTTTTAATGTAAGGATGGTGCAGATATAGCCCCCCCCCCTATTTATTAATAATTTAAATGTTAATTGGTTTCAGGTAAAATTTGATGGTCTACAGATGGGAAAATCAGTTAATTATTTAGATGTTAGATTGGATGTTAGGGATGACATTATAATAACCAGTATATATAGAAAAGGTACTGGGGACTGTAACATTTTAGATGGTAAGAGCTGTCAACCCCCACATACTAATGAACTCTTAAGGGTGAGCAGATTATGCAATGATGAAGTTACTTTAGAGAGAGAAATTTAAAATACCTGTGTCAATTTTAGACCAAGAGGGTATGATGAAAGGGTTATTTTGAATTCCTTACATAAATTAATAGACTTCTACTTAGCCTGTAATGGGCCCTTAGTTAAAAGGAAAACTTATAATGAGGTTAATGTATTATATGGTGGTAGAAAGGTTTATTCTGTGACTGTTTACAATATTTTGAGTCACAAAATTTTTGATGATGTTCAATATTATTGGCCCTATTTGATTAACATGGATGATGTAAAAAATTTATATAGAGCTCCATGTATTTCAATTAAAAGAAGTAGGAGAATCAAAGATATGTTGGCGCACAATAAATTCATACAACCAGGAGAAGAGAGAAATATTCATCCTACTGTGTGTGTGGCACCTTCTCTTGTGGAAGGTGTTCAGTTTGTCCTAACATTAGTAAATGCTTTGAAAGAATTAATGGTGCTAGATCTTGTTCTACTTCTGTATATACATGTACGACCAAGTCAGTAATATATGCATTATCTTGCCCCTGCAATTTGTTTTACACGGGGAAACAAAAAGAATGTTCAAGTTACTCCTCCAGGAGCATGTTAAGATATAAAAAATAATAACGCTGTAAGTCCTATAGCTTCACATGTTTATGCTTGCCATAATAGTGATTTTACGTTATTCAGAGCTTGTATTTTGTAACAAATTTTAGAGACTAATGAGGGGATTGTAAAAAAGAAGCTGTTGTACAAGGAAACTTTGTATATTTTAAAATTTAACACACTTTCTCCAGTGGGTTTCAACAATGCATGCAACTGGAGGATGTTTCTTTAAAAGGCTTTTTTAAAAAATGATTGATTAATTGTTATTATCTAATTAATTGTATTTGATTGTGTGTATTTATATATGTGGGTGTTATGTGATGATTATTTTGTAACTCCTTGAAGGCTGGTTTAAGCTGAGGCGCTAGAGAGTGAGTTTTATTAAGTTTGTCTAATACAAGACTCATGGTATTCCTTTGCTGGCTTGGTAGTTTGGTGTTATTTGTTCTATCGTGGTTTGTAGATTTAATTATTTTTCATGACTGTTTGCAGAAGTGTATTTGTATTCACCAGTGGTGTGCTATATGTGATGATATATGAATGGTGCTTTTTATGAATCCTTTCCTGTGATGTTAAGCACATACTGAATTCCTTTGCACAGACAGACTTCTGCTGGCTTAGTGTCTCTGGACTACTGGTTAGGTACAGTTTGGATGTAACATTACATATCAGACTTCTCTCATAGGTTCATAGGTGTGTACTAGGCTAATGGCCCTGGGGCCTTTACAAGCCTAGCCATGGGATTACCCTGGCATAGTGCCACATGACCTTAGTTCCCAGTGCCTCTGTCAAGTAGAGCCACTGGAGTTATCCCTGGGGTGAATTTTCTGTTTCCCATCCACTCAAGATTTCTCTTGAAGAAGTTCAGCGAGGTAAATAGATATTAACTGTTTATATTAATTTATAAGTAGTTTGCATATTTTTCTAAATATCTCAGCAACCAAGGAACAGGGACGGAACTCCTTAGCCTCACATGAAAGCTCTCAGCTAGATGAACGAAATACTGACAGTATATACATAACTTGAATGGTTGATGAGATATTGTAAGTTTACAAAATATTGCACATATAATAGTTACTGTGTTTACTGAGATATATAAAATTTGGTTTAAGAACTAGAACCTATAAAAATAGTTTGTGCTAAAGAGTTTGCCATTTATACTTCTTTTGTAGCCCCTATAGATCCAGAAATATGAACATTTGTTTGAAATGTGAAAATTTGATTATGTCAAAAGGTTTAAGTTCTGCCCATTGGAAGTTACATTGGATGTTACAGTGCAAAAATCCTGAGTGCTATTGGCCTGAAAGAGTTAAGCAAGGTGGGGGGGGGGGGGTTGAAATTCTAGAGCGTGGGCCATGTGTCCAGACCAACTTCAGGAAGCACTGAAACTCATGTTAAAATCAGCCTTTATGCTGATAGTATAATCCTTCACAAAAGTGATCCATCATCCTCAGGTATCTAAACTGGTCTTTAACATGATTTCTTCTCTTTCTCTGGTCACCCAGCTTAGTCAACCCCTCACCCGATGTACATACACTAAAAATGAGACAATCTCTATGATGGACAAATGCAAGTACCTCTGCCTTATTTTAGACCCTGTCCTGATGTATAAAACCCACATCAACTTTACTACCTCAAAAGTTACAAATGAGCTTAAGACCCCCCCCTACTCCTGCATCTTCAATCATTTTATAAGAGAAACTGAGGCAGACACTGTCTGACTGTTTTCATACGTTGACTTGAGTATGCTCTGTTATCTCGCTTTACTCCTCTTTCAACATAATAAATCTGCATACAGAATTGTTTGAATTTTATCAACCTGCTGCTCAACTAGAGCACCAAAGCCATCTTGCTTTCAACTCATGCCATTATTTTATTCTCATTTGCCTTTAAAATTTTACATTAAGTTATTCTGTTTCCTAAATTGTTATTGGAAAATCAAATAACAAATTTGAGTAAAAAAAAAAAAATTTACATAATAGTTTTTCCCCATTTCTCAGAAGCAGGCTGCTAGTTAAATCATCTCTTTTCTCACTCTGGAATCAGGAAAATAATGATCTGACCTTACTTAAGCCAACCCTTGGAATCTCATCTAGTGAAAGGAGTTTCAATAAATAACTGGGACCATCCACTACCAGAGCTCAGAAACATAACAATGTACCCACATTTTAGAAAGAAGTTTCTGGAGCACCTAAGGAAAATCAACAATGCCCTGTTCCCTGGACAAAGGCTCACTCTCTCTCTCTTCCTAAACTCCTTTTCCAAAGATGATATCTCCCTCTCTAGATTAATAGCTTGTCTATGCATTTAACAGGTCTAGATATGCACAGACAATTGGTCAGTCTTTGTAAATACACAAATACAAATAGAGAGTTATAGTTAATCTCTAAACCAACTGAATCAAAGTAATACCAGGGAAATGTGTAACCTAAGCAAAGCCACCTTATCATCAATGTTTTCTCCTAACAAGAGTCGGGCTCTCCTACTTCTCGGCTTCTTTCTAATTCCTTAATTCAGAAACTACTAGGCAGTATCCACTCTTAGCTGGAATCCCAAGCTGGTTCTGTCCCATCACTCTGCTACCTTACTAAGTTTATTACAATACAACAGCTCTGTACATTGAAAAATGTCATGAACATGTGTGTAAAACTATGTTACTCCTCTAATGTGTTAGTAATGTCCATTGCATGAAGCATTCAGTCTCTGCAGCTCTGGAAGACAGTACTTTTGCCATGTAGCTCTTTCTCATAGGTATAACCTTTATTTCTACAAATGTAAACTAACTCTTCTAAAAACATTTTTTTTCTTCGTAATTACTAATGTATTTGTAATCCCTATAACAGATTTCAGTCATGACCTGGATGCATTTGCATATAGGGTAAATGGAACAGCTCACCCGGTCATCAAAGGAAAAATAAAACAAATGCATGTTTGTGAATTCCATAATCTCTTGGTCTGCACTTTTGGCTATACTTTAGTGGTACATATTGTGGACTATGTTTATGAATACTACCTTATATTAAATCTATTAATACTAATTAAAGTAAAAATTTTAATTTTATTTATTTTGTCTGTTATCAGAATGTAGCAGTGTCTGCAGTTACAAGTTGTTTTTTTTTAATGATATTGTTTCTTGCACATTGTCCTTAATGTATATTTATTTAACTGTTGTTTGATGTGGTCAAATAAAATACTTGTTCTTTGTGTAAATTTATTAGTCTTTTAAGATTCTTATTGTATTATTTCATATCCAGTAACAAATCTAATCATTCTTCCCAAATAAAATGGTAGATTTCATTACTGTCAGTTAATAATTCATAGCTGTCCATGTGAAAATTGTATATATCTGTAAATTATATCTTATGAATTCTAAATAAACATTCTTTTTTAATGACAACAGACGTTTTACAGTTATCATTTGTAATACATTGCACTCATTTTTTTTTATTATAACATAGACATCAGCATTAAGATGATAAACTTCCCAGAATAACAGTCACTGAACAATCATGGGGTTGGAAGAGTAAAATTACTTAAGCCTTCAATAAATGTGTGAAAAACACCTCAGATGCAAAATACAAAATGCAGATTTATTAAGCACTTTCGACCTAAAAAATGTTTTCATCAGAATAAGTTAATTTGTGACACCGCCTTCAGTAATTACCGTTATATTATTTTTCTTAAAGTTTACGTAGAGGCGACCCCTTCATGTTCTGTAAGGCTAAATCTTATCTAGTCATACATCGAAGTTTCTGCCTGAAATGCAGTACTAGGAGACTCACGGAACAAAGTGCAAAAATTATTTTTAATAGTTAAAAATGTGTAGGTTACACAACACCTTACAATATATGGGGCAAGCTTCCCTTAACAATCAGATCAAGCTATTTATTAAGTTCCTTTAAAAAATAATCTTTATCGATATATGGGAGGCAGAGAATAGCAATATGAGGTTATGGAAATTGAAATTCTTTAAGCTGAGTTGGCTGTATTAAAGAACAAAAAATGTGCTGGATGGACTCAAATAATCCAGAGTTGGCTATATGCTTGACATAACACAAAAATGTAAGCCAAAACTTTACATTTAATTTGCCAAGCTGAATTTGTAAATGCAGGAGTCTTTCAAGCAGCATTAATATACTTGCTTATTATTAGTAATTTCTGTAGAATTTTTCAGCTGCAACTGTTCATCTCTCGTAAAAAAATGCTTATTTTTTTTTAACCTTAGAAATAATAACTGGTACAACTGCAGTTTCATGATACTAAGCCATGGTACTCAGTCACTGTGTGTTAAATATTAGTTTTTTTAAGGAACACACTTAACCCACAGCATAATGAGTTAAAAGAAAGATGTGCAAGAAGATTTCTTGTTCTTGAGTAAGTTAGTCTTTATTTTGGTTTTCATATCTCACTTGACTAAGTGGTTATTTCCAGAATTTACAGCTAGCAAAGGCACTTTAAGGAGCTAGGCAAGAATCCTAAAGGCACACAAACTGCTTTTGTTTAAAATAATAATGCACATTTTCATTTCTAAACTTTCTGTGACATTTTCTCATTTATTTGAATCAGCCATGCATGAATTAAGTTAGAGAAAGGATATGTGTTTTGTGCCCATTGACAGTTTACTGATTTCAAGGGAGTAGATATCCCTGGGGTAAGAACAGATGAATGCATTGCCGGTGTTATGTTGCATAGTGCTGAGGCAGACATTGCTGCTGGTTAAAGAAGTTTTAATGATGTGTGGGAGGGAAACATTGTATTTTACAATGAAGGAGATGCACACTCCAGGGTAATTTAGAAGAAAAAACATGCTTTCCCCAGTGTTTGCTGAATCAGCAGTTCTTTAGGGGTGTGAATATGATATGCTGGGATTTAATGACATCTTTGTAATGTATTATTATTGTCATCCTTTCATTTTTAGTGTAACAGAAATAATTTAAAACCAGCAAACAATGCATGAAGTAAGTTGTTACCTTATCAAAGAGTGTTGTATTCCTCATTACAGTTCTTGGTACTTCATTTAATAAGTTCCTTTGAAATTCAACTTTAAATAAAAGCTGTACCAGTGAGCATTTGTTTGATATAGATGCATATAAATGGAATATGTGGAAGTTTTATGTTTATGTATTCATGCACCAAGTGACAGCTGTGGCACATGTAAAAATAAAACAAACAATGTTTTTTGTGTGTGTGTGTGGGGGGGGCAACAAGCCACCTGCTTCCCCACACCTCCAGCAAATTATATACTAACTCCGAGATTACACAATAGCTGGAAAGGGCACATTTCCCATCCTGAATCTTAATCACGGCTATGATAACACAAACTCATACAGAGGTGAAAAATAATCAGTATACCGGCATATTCTGCAATTAAAACAAATTTTGTCACAGAAAACTGACAGCTGTACTGTCAGCTGATGGATGAATTTACAAACATAAATATGCCAGCTTATCACACCATGAGTGTTTGGCTCTCATGACATGTACTATTTTATTCAGGTTCATTATTATAGAAAATAGACTTTTTAACCCCCTGTGGGTTTGCCGTAAAACAGGTCCAAAATGGATAGCAATACTGCAGCCTGAGTGAATTTAACTTATTTCTCTGTAGCAAGAAGATAATTCTTTGCTGATGGAATTATGCCTTTGAAGTCTGACCAATTCCTGAATTGTCATATAGATTATCATTATAATATATGCTTACACTAAAGAAAAAAATAGAAATAATATGTTGTTTTGCTCTGAACAGAAACTACAAAGCATAATTGTGTTGCTGAAAAATATATTGTAGCAAGTGATACTTCATATACACAAGGTACAGGGTTTGATTCTCACCTTTGAAAAGGAAATTAAGTTTAAAATGACCTACAAGGGTGTCTAGTCTAGTACATATCTATGAACCTATACATAGTCTCATTAATTTAAGGGCAGCTAAGTTACAGTATAAAATCTAAAAATTAAGTTCAATGTTCAACTAAAAATAAGCATGTTTTTTCTCTGTGATCACCTATTAAAAGAAACTTGTGGTAGTAAGTTTATTATGTAGTAAGTTTATTATAAAATATTATAATAATATTTTAATATTATTATGTCCAGGATATATATATATATCCTGGCAGTATAAATATTTTCATTAGGAAGAATTTTCACTATGCAAGGAAATAAAGATTACTGAGGTGAGAAAACATAAATCTAAAAAAAAAAAAAAAAGTTGAGAAAACATAAATATAATAAATAAAATCCAGGTTACATGGTATAGGAGGAGGTCAGTCCTTATGCATGAGTGAAACAACCTGGGTTCCGTCAGCAGCAGAGGTGCTGAAAGAACTGACACTTGGAGGGGGAGGTGATGATGATGCAGAACCTGGTCACCTCTACTTCTCGAGGTTTGGGAATCATATTTCCTGGAACATGCAGAAAAGTATTTTACTGACTGAAGACACTGTCAAAAATGGGATTGATTACCTTGGTCAAGAACTCTGGGAGAAATGAGTTAAAATGCAACTGGTGTTTGGGTTGAAGATCAGTAGGATATGTGAGGTAGTAAAATAAACAGCCATCAAGGGAACAGCAAACAGGGCCTGCAAGTGAGGTGGCAAAGAGAGGTTTTGGAGTAGGGACTGCAGGTAGAAATCTAAGAAGTATTATTACTTGTGCCTACAACCAGCACAGAGAGGAAGGAGAAGATTGGCAAATAAAGTAATGGTCTGTGGCTGTTGACGGGGGATGAAGGTTTGGGACACTCGGGAGTATGTAAGGGCACTTGACAAAGTGGCCAGCTTTTTTCCAAGGACAGGCTCCATTTTATTAACAGTAAGAGTATATGAGGGCACTTGACAGAGTGGCCAGCTCCTTTACAAGGACAGGCTCTGTTTTTGCTATAGGATTATATGAGGGCACTTGACAGAGTGTCCAGCTCCTTTCCAATGAGAAGCTCCATTTTATTAACAGTTGGAGTGTGTGAGGGTACTTGACAGAGTAGCCAGCTCCTTTACAAGGACAGGCTCCATTATAGCAGTAGGAGTGTGTGAGGACACTTGACAGTGTCCAGCTCCTTTCCAAGGAGAAGCTCCATTTTATTAACAGTAAGAGTATGTGAGGGCACTTGAGACAGTGGCCAGCTCCTTTCCAAGAACAGGCTCCATTTTAGCACAGGAGTAGCAGCAGTGCTTAAAGCTCATGGAGAAGGCTGCTGCTTAGTTACTCCATGTTTAAAATATTTTGTAGGGGTGATTGCATTATCTCATAGTATGCAATGCAAGGAGTCCTGCTAGGAATATTGGAGCTGCTGGCCAAGACTTGCACTTTGGCCATAATTTCCCATTCTGTAACCATTCCTTTTAAATTCTTGCCATGATTATTTTTTTTACCCACACTTGTGTTATATTTTCATTAGATGAAACCTGATAGTAATGTGTTTATCCATTTGCTGGGACCCCTGTATTGCCTACTAATACTGTGAAATTACTAGACTGGATACTAAGAAGCAGCTTTAAAAGAATTTACATCAGTACTTTAAAGACCTAGTTATATGCAAATGCCATAAAGACTGCTAAACAGGGTCCTTCCCATCCAAGTACAATTTTGTGCTCTCCCTTATTTTCTTCATACGTATGGATTGCTTCAATTATTATTCTTTAACATTTTGCATATCGTTTTGCTTGGTTCTCTGCTTGGCTGCACCTAATAGCCACAGTAAACAGACATATACTGTGTCCTATGGCACTCTGGAAAGTTCACTCTTCTACCAGTATTACAGTACTGTAGTATACCTGCAGCACAGCTCCTTAACCCAGTATCGAACACACAAAATGCCTTTTGTCATAATCCCCCTTCTTACCCATCCTCAATTACCATTCATGGTAAAATTCAAATGAAATTCAGTATTTAACTTGTTCCTACTCAAAACCAGCCCATCTCACATGTATCCATTCACACCAGTTTTGCAGTCTGAACAAACAAGTGTTCAGCTTCCTTCCTTCACTTGTTTCTATAGCATCCAGATCAGTGTATCTATTTGTACCATATCCTAGGATATGGTATATTGCTTTATCTAACCCATGCAAGAATCCAGCCTACTGCCTTTTCAAGGAAATGTAATCTATAACTTTATTTGTGAACTGATATGCTAGTGAAACTCGTATATGATAGATGAAACTCATCATATTTAGCTTAGGCATATGTCAAATTTTATTTATTATTTATTTATTTATTGTATATTTGTTGACTGAGAAAGTCTGACTGGACACGTCCATTTTCAGCAAAGGCCCTGGGAGAAAAGCTCCACAGATCAAATAACAAGCACAATTGGTATGCACATAGCATGCATACTTTCTTTAAAAGTAGCAGAGTTGCATAGTTATGCATCATAAAATTAATATAGTTACATTGGATGTGCACATCTTATACAGTTTTAGAATTGGACGAGACAATACATAAGTGGTCAGAAGTGCAGAGTGAGATATTTATGATAACTATGTGTTAAGCAGTTGCATAAACTTACATTATACAGCTGGGATGTGTACACTTTAGACGTGGGCAAAACCTTCTGGAACAACCTAGCAAACAAATCATAAATAGTTTTAAATGTAGTTATTTATTTATTTAAACCATTGCATAGCCCAGTATAACCCATTGGGTCTACTTCACATGACTGAAAACAAAATACTGAATTTCATTTGACTGAGACCACAATACCTAATTTTCAAAATACTGAAAACTCGTTTTGACTGAGTCTTATCATACTGAAAGCTAGCAATGCTGAATTTCAGAATAGTGAATTTTAAGCCATAGACATGCACGCTTACACCACCAATGAATAACTTTTCCAAAACTTAAAAGCTAGTTACTTACTCTCTTAACAGAAACCAGGCAACATAACAGCAAACTAGCTGGGGGGCTACGACCCCCCCCCCACTATATAGACCAACTCCAGGACTGCACTACAGTGGGGAAAAGGACATATACCTTTTACTTACCTTACAGTACTGTACACACTGTCACTACTGCTGGGAGCGCATGAAACATCTCCCATATTACTTTAGATACTTCCCATAAAAATGTAGAGAGACATACCCGCATTTAGAAACACTACAGCACTACTTTTTACACAATTATCTGTATTCTGACAGTCATCACTTTGATTTATAGCAATGTTTTTTTTTTTTTTAATCACAAGTAAGTTACAGGTGAAGGGAAACACACGTCTATGGCTTAAAATTCAGTATTTTGAAATTTAGCATTGTAAGCTTTCAGTAAAATGAGACTCAGTCAAATGAGTTTTCAGTATTTTGAAAATTAGGTGTTGTGGTCTCCATCAAATGAAATTCAGTATTTTGAGTTTTCAGTCATGTGAAGTAGACCCAACCCATTAGTGACAAATACATTGAGGCCTACATAAGGTTAATAGCATGTTAAAAGCTACAGATTAGTCAGAAGAACAGCAGCATTGTTCTGCTGAGTACAGCTGAATCTCAAAGATGTAACTAAGGTAGGGCAAAGGAGGAAGAGCTGCCCTAGGTGCAAGCTTTTGGGGGACATGGTCAACATTTGCCAAGAAGGCACAAGTTCAGCATACCTCTCAACCTCTTAACACAGGAAATCTGGACAAACCCCAAAGTAATGGGGAGATAAATGTCCAAACATAGGACGGATTTTAAATATTGCTCTTATAAACTTAGAAAGCTAGTAGGATTTGTGTTAGCATGTGTTTTTGAAGGATATGAAATCTGAAACTCAAATGTATGTCGTTATTTAGTGACTTTAGTCCTTAGTGATTTGCCAGTAAGCAATAAATATTATGAAAAACAGAAGGAAAATATGAGTCATAATTGTGAACATTTGTAAAAATCTGGAAAGCTGAGAGGAATCAGTACTGTCCTTCATTGAAGAAGCTGTGGGTAATGTTGCAGCTTGTTGTATGACAGCCATTACTGTTTACTGCATTTGCACTGGTGTTTACAACTAACTTAGTACACTTCACACTGAATCTGTTTAACAAGCTACTTGCTACATTTACAGTTTCTGTGTCCTTAACTTCGAGTTGAGTGGGGTGAAAATCTGTGGAGTTAGCAAGGCTCCAGAAAATAGAATTATGGCTTTGCTGTATTGTTTTCCTAGCCTTTCCTTCGTCTGTAGAAGACGTATCTTAACATTTCCCTCCAGTGCTGACCTCTAGGGTATCGTGACCTCAGGTAGTTTCTTCCATTAGATCTTTTCAATGTCTTCATCCATTTATAACGCATTTACGCTTTATTTGTGAGATTAATGCAATGTCCACATCATACCAGTCATAGAAAATTGTATATAAGATGCCAAATATCCCATTATCAAAAACATTAAATTATTTCATCTATGGGTAAAATTTTAAAATTGTTTCAGGCTAATGGCACTTTTTGTTTTTTGGACACAAACATGTAAGTGTAATTCACAGTGTTTCCATCACATTCCTGTACATGTTAACACCACATTATTTAACTCAAGTTTCACATCCTCGAGGAAAGGCAGTCGGGCCTGTAGTAGTGCCTGTTACGTTCTGAATGAGTTAAGGGCCTCAGTGTTTCAGATCTCTTACACAAGGATAATGAACAGTACATAATACTAGCGTTATAATTCGCTGATTATTCACCAGAAGTACGCTTTATTGTTGTAGTCATACGGTATCCCTATTGATACAGAAATTTATTAAGTGGCTGTTTTTATAGACGTGCCACTAATTGAGGCAGTGAGCAGAATATAATAAGCAATTACATGAAAACTCCTTTCAAAATCATGTATAGTCCTGCTGTCAGAGCAATTACTGTTCTGATTACAGCTGATGACCGGGGACATAAAATTACTTAAAAGCATTGTAAACTGCAATTCAGGCTGACCTATAAAGATCCATGTGAGAGAGAAAAATGTATGAAAAAGGAAGCTAGTGATGTTATATAAAATCTTGTTTTAGCAATTGCAAAGCTAAAATTCCTTGTTCAGGTTATCAATAAAGGTACAAAATCATTTTCAGGATTTCATAGTTGCATTACTGGTTCATGACAATAAGACCAATAAATCCTAAAATAAATTTATTATTATTCATATTAAAACTAGCATTTTTTTTTTTAAATAATTAAGGGAGTTAGCCACTGTTATCATGAAAGGATAATTGATTCTACAATACTGAGAACCTTAATGGAATTTATTTCACAGTTTTTACTACAATGTCTTGGAACCTTCAGCAAAGGGCCACGATGCTGTAATGTTCTTAGTGTTATATAAAACAAGGTTTAGTAATTCCTGTGTTATAAGATCACTGTTATCAAAAAGGATCACACATAAACCACTTCTGATAAATCTGTATGTAGCAGAAATTAAGGACAAGGTCTGTTTTAACAGGATTATCAAAAAAGAAAAGACTGGAGTCTGTCTAATATAAATGAACACCTTTAAAGATATGAATCCTACAAAGAAAATTTGCAGGTGATAGTTGTTATTATGTTAGTTATTTCACTGTTCATTTAAGGAGAACAAACATCGATACATGTAAAAGAGTGATACCTCCTCTGCCTTCAGAGCATGCATTCTGATGCACAGATCTCTGGCACCCATAGCTAATATCCCACTGTTCAAGTTTACATAAGCACGTGATGCAATTGAGAGTGAGACTTGCAAGTAAATAAAAAAGAGAAAATGCAATATTTTTTGACATTGCCAGCAAAAGAACATCCATCTAAATGAGATAAGCACTCTATTAATTTTTAGCTAAACTTGCCGAGCTCTGAGAGAGAGAGAGAGAGAGAAATATAAAAAGATGGATCTCCTTAGTGTTACAGCAATGTCACCATCTCAATGGAATGAAAGCACAAATTTCTCATCCACAGAAGTGCATATCCCCCTGAGACACTTACTCCAGCTATATATATATATATATATATATATATATATATATATATATATATATATACACAACACAAACTCTTGATCTAGTTATACTCTTCTCTTCCCCCATTACCTCCAACCTTGGGTGTTGAAGATCCTTTATACTGTTCAGTGAATCATGCATGCATACCACCACTGGAGTGCTTACATGGTCCACCTTAAGAATGGTGGCATTAGCCATCTAGTTCCTAAATTAATAGGATTTCAAGGAGAAATATAGGTACTCCTTTTATTTCCTTAACTGCATCCCAGCACCATTTAATTTCCCCCATGTCACACACTAAAGAAATACACAGCATCATACCAGATATCAAAAGCAAATACTGATTACCCCTTCTTCGGGTACCTTGTTATTCTCTAAGTAATTATCCCTGCTTAAAGAGTCTGCATCAAATGAACCAACTATACAAATTTTCCTAGCCCGTGTTACCCTGGGGTTGATCAAGAACAGTAAAACATTGTCACCTGACTCGTACTGTAAGGTTTTCTGTTAAGAATACAAAGCCCTCCATCCATCCCATGCAAGATGGTTTTCACCTGTTGTATTTAATTTGATTAGTTTACTACACACCCTCAGTTAAAACAGTTGATGAAAGTAACTTAGCTAGAGAAAATGACAACACTGCTATCTTAACTGTACTGGCATTCATACGAAATGGCAAGTGTAACAAAACTCTGCTCATTTTTAATTGGTAAAATATGGAATTTAGTGCACTGGGATGTCCTCTGCCTTTACACAGATCAGGATGGGATCACTGTAAAAGTAATAACTGAATAAAAGAATTCTGAATGATGACTGGGATTGTGTCTCTATTGTACAATCACCTTCAGTTCCTTAAAGCTTACATGAAATCAGTGTACCATACCTTGGCCCCTACCGCACTATTGACCACATATCTTCATCTGTAATTGCAAGGTTAGTGACAGGGTCTCTGCTACCGAACTGCCATACATAACAGCTGCACTCTTACCTGAATTCATTTTGTAATCTACCTGATGCACAGCTGCTGTAATATCACCCACGTATGTGTCAGCACTTCCACCAGGGATCATAGGAAGAGTATCAAATTATCCGTAGACCATGATATTTTGTTCTGCACCATTCTGCAAACAGTATTTGTAATGCTCCCTTTCTTATCCAAGCAAAAGACCATGGCCAAAGGCTCAATATAAGGTACAAATAACATCAACAATGCCATTGTTTGCCTGCTTGTTTGTTTTGTTAAGGGGAATAGTTCAACTGGTCATAGCCCATTTTCAGTGAAACCTTGTGTGTGTGGTGGGGAGGACTCCAGTACATTTCACATAAGTTTCTTTGCAAGCCAGAAGAAAACAGGTCTGCCATCTAAGTAGTCACATGAATACTTGTATAATGCTGTAAGATTACTGAAAACGCTTCTGGAAGTCGCACTAATGCAGCATAACGAAGACAAACTTAAATAAACTTATGCACTTCACCAATTCAAATAACTTAGTATTTAAACTCAAGAGGCAAAGAAATGAACCTAGGTGTCTTCATCTGTCTTCTAAGCACAAACCCATGGTGGTCCTTACCCACCAACCCTGAAATTACTAGGGTAAATTAGTTGGCAAAATGTACATAATAATATCATAGTCCACAGTATGGTATGATAAAGCACCGCTGTCAGTCCCTCCCACCTTTCTATGTAAATAAAAATTTGCTATATGACAAAGTGACTAGTTGTCCACTTCTGGTCAGGCCTCCCCAGTTAGAAAACTCCACAAACATTGTCTACTAAAACAATGGGGAGTGTCAAACAAGAATCGGGAGGAAGCCCATTTGGCTTAAGAAGCTTCCTGTTCTTAACTTGAATGAATAGCCATCAAAACTCTTCCCCCAGTAATCCATTCCACTGTTCTTTCTACATCATCTTTCTATAAAAAAGATCATTTCAAATCCCTTATAATAGCTGATTTGATGTTGTTAATCTTCTTTCCATTCATCAGTGATGGATTCGGTTCTGAGCCCTCGATACCGAGTCGGCCTTTTTACCAAGCTCATGCCAGCCAAAAAACTCTCGAGCTAAGTATGTACCCAGAATGCCGTTCTCCCTGTTACCTCAGATCTCGTTTGCCGCGTACCCGTAAAGCTGCGTTTCAGCCGAGCTCTCAGCTAAGTGGATCTTTTTTGATATTTGTGTGGAAAATTTTTGATATCTTCATATTTTATTAAGCGATTGGTATTTCCAGTGTCTTTTCTTCTGTCTAACCTTTTTTTCCCTCTACCCGTTGTTACCATTGGTAAACTTTCAAGTGCCATTGTTGGTACGGCCTTTCCTCCCTTACCATTGTGATATTTTTTCAATACCATAGTTGGTATTGTCTTTCTTGTTTAACCTATTAGCTTTGGTTTTTATTAAGGTGTTTCCCTTTTTTCTTTACATATCAGTGTATTGTCATATTTGTGATTTTTATGAACAGAATTTGACTTTATTCTAGTTGGATTATACAGTTGGCATGTAGTGTCTTTCTATCAAGATGTTGAATAAGAAGGGTACTTCAGGTTTTAAGCATTGTGCTTCATGTAATGGCACGTTACCTAATAGTGATTCTGATGATGACTGTGTATACTGTTTGGGAGTGCCCCGTCTTTCGGTGCAGCCTCCGTGTGACATTTGTCAGAGTTTCAGCCAAAGCACTCTTAATGAATGCAAAAATAAACTCATCCTGAAAGGGTTACTCAAGTCTCCCTTCTCAGAGGCCATTTCTGTGATGGAGGTCTCATCCCCATCCTACTAAGGACAAAAAGAGATCCCACTCTGTTTCTTCTTCACCATCAGGTGATCAGAGTAAGCCTGGGAAATCTAAGGTCCCAAAGTTATCTTCGGAGCATAGATCTGCCTCTGCCTTCCTCGACTCCAACCATCACAAAACCTTCGATACCAGCGCCAATTTCGGCACCGATCATAGACCTTACTACACCTATTTCAACTTTGGCACCTGTGGCCACTTTGGCTCAGGGCACACCTTCAACTACTCCATTAGCTACCATTTTGGAACTGACCATTTTGGCTCCGAGTGCCACTTCGGCACCGAGCATTGTACCAACCTCACTAGATTTGACCCATTTACTTTCGGTCTCGAAAGTAGAGACTTCCATGCAAGCATACCTTGCACTATGGACCCGATACTCCCCTTCCATAGATCCATTTCTGGGCCAAGAGTATAGCCCCTTCATCGAACGTCCTGACTCCCCATCCCAAGTATCCACTAGATCCACGAGGAGCCTGTCGGAACATGACATGGTGCATCTTGTGGACCAGCTATTGTTAGCCAGAGGGATGCCTACACTTTCTAAGACCCATCCACCTGCAAGGCTTGGGTTGACTTATCCACGGACTCCATCTTACACTCCTGCTTCAACCATTTTGGTTCCGAAGCCTTCTGCTCTGACATCCTTTTAGGAACCCATAACCTCGGCGCCTACAGTGCATCTCACTCCGGCTACGAGTTTGTCCCTTTGGTCTTCGATTTGTGCTGAAACAGTCCTTCGTCAGTCTGAGGATTGGGGGATGGGTGCGTCGGCCCGGGATACTAGGACGTCTTTATCCTCTGTTCCATCCTCGGCACTGATAGCCTCGTCCATGCCGATCCTGCTTGAGGTTCCATCTGGGGGCGGGTTGGTCGGAGGGGGGTGTGACCCCGGTCCCGAAGTCATCTTTCTCTGTTCCGGGCTCCCATCCCTCTTCAGGCGGGCCTGCCTTCCGCGCGATGGAAAGGGCTCTTGTTTCGGTCAGCACTCCTCTGATGTCAGAACCCCAGTTTTCACCCCCCCCGAGCTACAGCTGTCACAGACCACCCCCCTGGGATACCGGGCAGAGAAGTTGCAGGACACCCCTGTTCAGGGTACCTGCTGTACCGAGTCCTCCTCAGAGACTCCCACTGAGGAGCCCCCTTGAAAGAAGACGTGCAAGAGGAAGCACATGGACTCACCCGAGGAGTCCTTAACGGAAGACACGGACTACGATGATTGTGAAGGGTCGCCGTGGTCACCTCCTGATGATGTCTCCTTCGGAGACATCCTGGAAATGTTAAAGCAGAGAGCTGCCTGGAAGCCCTCCAACCCTTTGTCTGAGGAATCCATGTTCCTGCAGGCTTTTCGCACCTGGCCTACAACCTCTTGGGTGACCCTGCCTGCCGATGGGCTTGTCCAGTTCGTCGTGCAGCATGCTTGGAAGAACCCTGATTCCATTGAGGTGATCCCTCGGAGACCAGACAAACCCCCCCCCCCCCCAAGGAGAACCTGCATTGGTCCAAAGGGTTACCAGTTGATGCTATGGTGGTGGTGATGGCAGCCTCAAAAAAGGACTTGGCTGAGGAAAGTCACACTATCCACCCACCCAACATGGAGCCCTGGGCAGTGGGCAGTCTTGAGAAGCATGTTTTTGCATCAAGGACCTTTACTATATGGTTTCTGAATTATTTGGCACATTTTACAAGGTTCTAGAGGACGAACTCTCTGGAACACTCGCAGGACAGTTGTCTGATGAGGTCACAGACAAAGTGGCCTCACAGCTCGCAACCCTGGAATCAATAAACAACTCATCCATGAGTTTGCTGTCACATGCGACTGAAGTGGAGGCTAGAGCAGTGGGTTTGGGCATTGTTATGAGGCGTCATGCCTGGATGCGCATTTGTGACCTCGCAGATCCCTTCAAGTCTTCCTTTCTGAATGCTCTCATCGAAGCTTTATCCCTTTTTGGCTCCAAAGTGAAGGACACGCTAGCCAGGTGCAAGCAAGATGGAAAAACCTGTCTGCCATAGGCCTACATTTTTCCAACCCTCAACGTACCTTCTCCAGGAATCAGAGGAGTGGGAAAATGTGGCATAAAAAATCTCAGGGGCCTTTCCATGCCACACATGGTGATGATACCCCCAGGGGCAGAGGGGGTAACAATTCTGGAAGACACCACTGTAGAGGCAGAGGGGGTTCTCATAACCAAGACTCCAGGGGCTCCTTCTCTGGACAGCCTTATCAGCACTCCTGAGGAGCAGCCCGATTGCATACCTCTGGGAGCAGTCGGGGAACGTTTCTCTCTGCACCAAGCTACCTGGCAGTCTATTACTACTGATCGTTGCATGCCGAGTATCATCACCAGAGGTTACATCATTCCCCTTTCTCATCAGCCAAATTTTCCAAGGAAACTTCCTGACGTTCCACCCAGTCAAAGGGAAGAAGCAACTTCAGAAATTATAAAGCTGTCTCAAAAAAGAGTCATCCAACCAATCCCACCAGGCCAGTGCGGATCCGGATTTTACTTGAGATTCTTTTTGGTGCCATAAAAGACGGGACTGGAAACCCATTTTGGATCTCAGCAGCTTAAACAAGTCTGTCACCCAAACCATATTCCAGATGTCATGGTTCAGTCCATTCTTCCCTTTTTAAGAGAGGGCAATTCGATGTGCTCTATAGATCTCCGAGATGCATATTACCACATCAAGATGGACAAATGCTCCAGGAGTCTGCTTCGCTTCTGGCTAGGGGCCAGTCATTGTCAATACTATGCCCTGCCATTCGGTCTCTCTTCAGCCCCCAGAGTGTTCACGAAATGCATGGCAGTGGTAACAGCTCACTTGAGACTAAAAGGATTCCAGGCGTTTCCATATCTAGATGACTGGCTCCTCACCGCCCCCACCGAGCATCTTCTGGTAACAGCACTGCATTATACTCTGTTACTGGCAATTATTGGGAATAAAGATACATTGGGAAAAATCAAACCTTACTCCTATGCAGCAAATAGGGTTCATTGGAGCAGTGTTCAATACTCAGTCCTGTCTAGTATCACTTCCAATCCACAGACTCCATCGATTGAGGCTTCAACTCCGGGTGATACTCTCTCAAACAAAAGTCTTAGCAAGAGAAGTTCTTCAGGCCCTAGGCTCTATGGCAGCTTCAATCCCAATAGTACCTCTAGCAAACCTACGTATGCGGATCCTGCATTGGCTCCTACTTTGTCAGTGGTTCCCAAAAACTATCACTCCCTCAGTTACCAGATTCATATAACCAACTCCTGCAAAGAGGACCTCCTTTGGTGGATGAGGCCAGATGTAGAACTTTGGATTCGCCCATTTCAGTCCCCTCAGCCCACAGCCATTGTGACCATGGCTGCTTCCCTGATTGGGTGGGGGGGGCCATTTCCAGGGAGACTGCCCAAGGCACATAGTCCACCTCAGAGGCCCACCTGCATATCAACGGAACTGAGAGCTGTGCTGTTAGTGTTGCAGGCTTTCCATTTGGCTCTCCCTTCTGGGACAATTGCAGTTCAGTCAGACAATATGTCAGTGGTCTGGTATGTCAACAAGCAAGGAGGAACCAAGTCTTACTCCCAGTGTCGAGAAACAATGAGAATTTGGCAGTGGGCAATAGCTTCCAACTGCTTTCTGATAGCAACGCATATCCTGGGAGCTCCAACGTGATTACAGACAAACTGAGCAGATGCATCCTCATGCCTCACTAATGGTCTCTCAACCCTGAGGTGGCATTAGAAATCTTCAGCCACTGGGGCCAGCCTTGCTGTGATCATTTCGCCTTCCCATCCAACAATTGCAGCAGCTATTTTACCCTAATTTCCCCGGAGGGGGAGTCACCGAGGGATGCTCTGATCAACGATTGGCCCACAGAAATTCTTTACGCTTATCCTCCCATCCCCCTGATCCCTCAGTTTCTAAAGAAAGCTCTTCGGTTGAAATGCAAGGTGATCCTCATAGCCCAGTTCTGGCCTCGACAAGTTTGGTTCCCCTTCCTTTGGCCTCACCTAGTATACCCACTGTGGATTTTGGACCCTCTACCAGATCGGATTACTCACCCCCAAGGGTTGAGTCACCCAAATCTGGCCAGTCTCAAGCTGACAGCTTGGTTTCTCCACTTCCACTAGTCGCCAGGCAAGCTAATCTCTCCTCGCCTGTTCGAGACATCATTCTGGCCTCTCATAAACCATCCATCAGAAGACTATATCAGGATAAATGGAAAAGGTTCTCCATCTGGTCCAAGGATAACATGCTAGACCCATATTTGGCTCCATTAACTGCAGTACTTCAATACTTCGCTGCGTTTTTGATAAAGGAGCCTCAGAGTACATTTAGTGGCAATTTCCACAATGGTATAGATGGCACCTCTCTTACCTCTTTATGCCTTTGCAAGGCTTTCCTCAAGGGTACCTCTCATATCAGGCCTCCTGTCAGACAGCCCGTGAACACTGCTCTTGTCATTCAGTCTTTGACTCAAAAACCTTTTGAACCTGCTGCTGTGTGTGACCTAAAGTTTTTGTCATAGAAATCCTTGTTCTTGGTAGCCATCACGTCTGCCAGAAGAGTCTCAGAGCTGCAGGCATGGTCTATCAAGAGGCCCTATCTGGTCTTTCATAAAGACAGAGTATCACTTCGGATGAATCCATCCTTATTTCCCAAAGTTGATTCTGAATTCTCCATAAACCAGACTAGTGATCTACCAGTGTTCTTTCTGAATTTTCCAATAGAGGAGAGTACTGCCTTCACTCTTTAGACGTACATAGACAATTGAGATTTTATCTAGACAGGACCAAACCTATCCATAAATCTGAACAGCTTTTCATCTCCTTTTCTGGGCCCAGAATGGGAGAGGCTGTTTCCAAGGTTACATTATCAAAATGGCTAAGGGACTGCATACGTTTCATCTATTCTGTCAGTAATGAACCTATGCCAAAAGTTAAAGCTCGCTCCACTAAATCTATGGCAACATCTGTAGCTTTCCATTCCAGGGCTTCCATGGATGACATCTGCACAGCAACTACTTGGGCTAAACCTCATGCCTTTATCAATCATTACAAATTGGACTTGGTCTCCAGAGGGAGAGCTGCCTTCAGCTCAATGGTACTCAGGAATGTTCTTCCATAAGGGCTGCCCATGGACCTCAAGGTAGCTTGGAATTCTGTCCCATCAGTAATGAATGGAAAGAAGATTAACAACATCAGATAAAGAAGTTATGTCTTACCATAACATTCCATCTGTGTTGTTCATCTTCTTTCATTCATCACTTCCCACCCTCCTTCCCCCTCCAAAGGCTCCTGGGGGATGCTTTGGGTCTAAGTGGTGTCCTAGGGTATTTGTGCACAAGTGGCCTCAGCTTTACTACCTTTTCTGTAGCAGACTCAATCTGCGGTAACAAGGAGAAAGGCATTCTGAGTACAGACTTGGCTGGTGCGAGCTTGGTAAAAAGGCCGACTCGGTTCCTAGGGCTCCGAACCAAAACTTATCAGTGATAAATGAAAGAAGATGAACAACACAGATGGAACATTATGGTAAGGCATAACTTCTTTTTATCTCCCTAGTGTCTCTTAATGTCTCTTAAATCTTGGTATTATAATGGTCCTTATGATAATCCGATAAGGAGTCCAACATATATTAGGCATTTTTCCTGTTTTATAATGCATATGTTTTGCGTTATCCAACAGGAAATGTTGGATTGGGTGGGTCATTTGGGAGGTCTGCTGCCATACCATCTACATGGTAAGTTTAATATCCAGCCATTTCATCACCTTAAACTTTTCTTCAAAAGTTGTATCATTTAATCCTTAAAGTCATCGCTTGCACATATATATTGTCATGCTGTTGTAGAACTAATTTCACTAAAGCTGCCCAAAACTGTTTGCACCACATATCTCATGGAAAGAAGCAAGTCAGTTTTTCAATCGAGAATATGATTCCAGCAGACTGTACCAGTTTCTGATTGCCCCCGCCCCAAGCTCCTTCAGCATTACCACTTTGTTGTGTAACACAGGAGGAAGAAATCCACCCCTTCACATTATTTTTTTTCTTAAATCATCCAGTACACTGTTAGCTTACAAAACTCCTTGTTTCAGATCAAAAATCCTAGAACACTCACTCAAACTGTAACATTGTCACCACTGGAGGATGGTTACAATGAATGACTAGATGTTATGTGATCCTATCTCGCCTACATTCAGTACTGATGGGCTCGGAGCCGATCCCTCGGCTCCGACTCGGCACGCTATGCTATAGAGCGAGGCCTCTTATTGGCTGAGCTATTTCTTATCCCAGGATGCACCACCACTAATCCCCCAGATCTTGTTTGCCGCTTACAAGCTAGGACGTGGTCTCAAACTTGGCTGGGCTAAGTACTGTTTTATTCAGACTTTTCCTGTCAGGAAATTTGTTAATTTGAACCCAAAAGCTGTTTTAACAGCTATTGTTGTTGTACGAGTGTGTTTGGTAAAATCTGTTGAGAAAATTGTGTTTTTTCGTTAAGGGAAGGTTTCCCGTTTAAGTTAGAGTGGCCTTCCCCTATTACTATTACTATCTAGCGTTTTTGTGTTTCCAGAGGTCAAGTACCTGCTTAAGTTAGAGGGTCTTGACCCTCATTTTCTGTGTTTGTGCTACTAGTTTGTGAATTCTTTTTTGTCAAAAAAAAAAAAAAAAAAAAAAAAAAAACTTAATTAGTTTCTGTGTATTAAAATCTTGTTTCTTAGGGTTAGTCAGCATGTCTAAGGAACATAGACCCTCTGGGTTTAAAAAGTGCGCGAGGTGTGGTTATAAAATGTCCATAACGGACGACCACTCCTCGTGCGTTTATTGTTTAGGCGCCAAGCACCTACAAGAGTCCTGTAGCGTGTGTCACGCCTTTTCTTCGAGAGTCCTCCAGGAGAGGAGGAATAAATTAATTTTAAAAGGTCTGATTAAGCCATCCTTCGAGGAGGCTTTATCTTCCTCTTCCTCTCCTACGAAAAAGAAAAAAGCGTCGGCTCCGACCAGTCTGTTGGAACCGACTGCCAAAAAACCTAGGCAGGCTTCTCCATCGGCTCCACGGACTTCGGAGCCGAGGGTGGAACGGTCTGCCTCGATGCCTCCAGTCTCGACCCCTCTGGTTTCGGAGCCGAGGACTGGGGCATCGAGAGGCGGGTCACCTTCATCGGCTCCACTGATTTTGGAGCCGATGAGGGTTGCCGGCTCAGACTCTTCCCCTTCGGCCCCGAAGTCCTCATCGGCACCGAGGGAAATTGTTTTGAGATCTCCCTCCGAACCGATAGTAATCGAATCCATTCGGAGCCGGTCCCCTAGTCCTATGGAGCCGATGGAGAAATCGGTTCGGACCCGATCGGTGTCATCTAGATCCTCCAAGATGTCTGATTCGGACATCGACAGGGTGCTCCTAAGACTTTTTCAGTCTCCGGTGTTTCAAAAGTTAGTTTTGGCTCCAGCCCATTCGGCTTCGGAGCCGATGGTCCATCCTGCTACTATGGTTCCTCCTCCAACAGCCTCGGCACCGTTGGAGCCGGCGCTGGTGGAACCGATGGAGGTTTTCGGGTCGGGCCCGACCCTTACTCCAACTCCGGCTCTTGAGTCGGAGTTCGGTACGCGGACTTCTTCTGTCGGCCCCGGGGGGGGACGCTTCGGGACTGATGTTTTCGGTCCCAAGACTTCCTCTTGGTGCATCGGCTGTGGGAGTGCCGTCTACCGTTGTGGCCACAGAGGTGGGACCTTCCCAGGATTCTGGTGGTCCCGCCTTCAGGGCTATGAGGAGTGCGTTAGCCAAATCTTCTTTGGCTACCTCCACGGTCTCCCCAGCTCCTTCCCTGCATACTGAGACTGGGTCTTTGGCAGTCCCCCTGTCCTTAGACAGCGAAGCCCTGGGGCCTGAGGTTACCCCCACTGGGGTTTCCCCCCCTCCTGGAGGTCCCTCTGAAGCTTCTTCGGAGGAACCCCCCAGGAAAAGATCATGCAAGAGGAAGCACGTTGACTCCCCTGATGAGTCTCTTACATCAGACACTGATCTCGATGATGCAGAGGGGTCCCCTAAGTCGTCCTCAGATGATGTCTCCTTTGCAGACATCCTGGAAGCCCTTAAACAACGAGGCGGCTGGCAATCCAAACCCCCTTCTGCTGATGAGTCGGTGTTCCTTAAGGCCTTCGGGGCTCAGCCCTCCGCCTCCTGGGTGTCTCCGCCCTTCGACGAGCTCTTGGATTTGATCTGTCGAAGGGCGTGGGAACACCCAGACTCTGTGGAACCGGTGCCTGCTCGTCCTAATAAGTTCCTGTCAGCACCCCCGGAAAAAGAGTTTCTGACGAAAGGTGTGGCTGTAGATGCTTTGGTGGTGGCATCTGCTACCCAGCAAGATGTAGCAGAGGCTTCGACGTCCGTCCATCCTCCTAATAAGGAGTCTAGGAGCATGGATCGGTATGGTAAGCGCACCCTAAGTTCAACGGCCTTTACATTAAGGTCCTTGAACTATCTCACGCACTTTACCAGATTTCAGAGGGATCTGATTAAAGAACTTTCTGATACCCTCTTGGGTAACCTGCCTGAGGAGCTGGCCCAGACGGTTGGCTCTCAGCTGGCTACGCTGTCGTCCATATCAAACTCGTCCATGAGGCTCATTTCTTATGCGGCCAAAGGGGCGAGTAGAGCGGCGGGTACAGGCATTGCTCTACGGAGACAAGCCTGGCTCCGCCTGTGTCATTTTGCGGAGGCCTTTAAGTCTTCCTTTGCCGACGCCCCCTTTGATGGGTCCTCCTTGTTTGGACCCAAGGTAAAGAACACACTGACCCGCTGCGAGCAAGAAGGTAAGACTTTGACTGCCGTAGGGGCACGATTTTCCATTCCCTTTCGGCCTTACCCCAAGGTTAAAAGAGGAGGGAAAATGTGGTTCCGTAGATCTCAGAAGTCTTACCCCTCACAGCAGGACGATCCCCCTTCCAGAGGCAGGGGAGGGGGAAATTCTTCTGGAAGACGCCGTCCCAGAGGCGGCAGAGGCCATCGCAACACTGGAGACCGCGAGTCCTTTCGTGGCTCTTCAGCCTTTCACAGTCCCTGAGGGATTGCCCGACTGTGCAGCTCCGGAGCCAGTCGGGGGTCGTTTTTCGAGGCACCTAAAAGCCTGGGAAGGTATCACTCAGGACCGATGGGTGCTTCGAATTATCGCCGGAGGTTACGCCATCCCTTTCTCTCACTCTCCACCTCAGTCCAAAAAAATCCCGGACCCACCACCCAGTCAACGGGAAACTGCAGCCTCAGAAGTTTCAAAGCTGCTGCAAAAAGGAGTCATCCAACCGATCCCCGCAGACCAGATCGGATTAGGGACTTACTCAAGATTCTTTTTGGTGCCAAAAAAGACCAGGGACTTGAGGCCCATTTTGGATCTCAGCATTCTAAACCGTTCAGTCAAAAGTCCAAGTTCGAATGGTCACCCTACAAACCATTCTCCCATTGCTGGAGAAAGGTGTTTGGATGTGCTCCATAGATCTCAAGGACGCTTATTACCATATCATGGTACATCAAGCGTCCAGGAGACATCTGCGCTTCAGCCTAGGAGGCAGTCATTTTCAGTTCCGTGCGCTGCCCTTTGGTCTCACCACAGCCCCCAGGGTGTTCACCAAATGTTTGGCAGTCGTGACTGCTCACCTGAGAAGTCTAGGATTCCAGGTGTTTCCGTATCTAGACGACTGGCTCCTAACTGCCACCTCCAAGCATCTACTATTGCGGAGCCTACAAGCCACGATATCACTGGGCAATTCCCTTGGAATCACCTTCAGTTGGCCAAAGTCTGTGTTGCTGCCATCTCAACGCATAAGATTCATCGGAGTAGAGATAGACTCAAACCGAATGCGGGTATATCTACCTACAGACAGGATACAAACCATACAGGCTCAAGTTCAAGCCTTACTTCCCAGATCCAAAGCCCCAGCCAGAATGGTCATGCAGCTATTGGGATCCATGTCCACCACGGTTCTTCTAGTTCCCCTAGCAAGATTGCACATGAGAATTCTCCAGTGGCTTCTTTCAGCTCAGTGGTCCTTTCAGGAACTCCCTCTCAGTCACCTCATATGGATCACGGAAACCTGCAAACGGGACCTTCACTGGTGGCTGGTGCCCTCCAATCTGGATCAGGGATGACCCTTTGTTCCACCTCCTCCTGTGGCCACTTTGACCACGGACGCCTCCCAGATGGGGTGGGGGGGGGCATTCCTTGGGCAGGTCAGTCCAAGGCAAATGGCATCCAGAAGAGACCCTACTTCATATCAACATCCTAGAAATGAAGGTGGTGCTTCTGTCCCTTCAAGCCCTTCACGATTACCTCCCTCAGGGTGTAATTGCCGTTCACTCCGACAACATGTCAGTGGTCTGGTACCTGAACAAACAGGGAGGGACCAGATCCTATCCCCTTTGCAGAGAGGCCATGAGAGTTTGGGAATGGGCAGTGTCGACCAAACGCTTTCTAGTGGCAACTCATATCCCGGGCAAGTCCAATGTGATAGCCGACAGACTGAGCAGAACTATCCTCTCTCCACACGAATGGTCTCTGAACATTACAGTTGCAAATCAGATTTTCAGCAAATGGGGAGTTCCATGTTGCGACCTCTTCGCGACTCCACTGAATGCGAAGTGCAAAAAGTTCTTCTCCCTCACCCCGGCTCCAGGGAAGAGCCCTATGGACGCACTAGCCCGTCCGTGGCCCACCGGCTTGCTTTATGCTTTTCCCCCAGTTCCTCTCCTTCCCAGGGTGATCCAAAAGGCATCTCTCTTGGGGAGCAAAATGATCTTAGTTGCTCCTTACTGGCCTCGTCAAGTATGGTTCCCCTATCTTCGGAAATATGCTCTGGAAGGTCTATGGTTGCTGGATCAGATCCCAGACCTGTTGGTTCATCAGTCGGGACTATTCCACCAGTCCCTACACACCTTAAAATTGATGGCTTGGCTCCTCCTCTTCCGACTTTAGTCAGGAGTCATACCTTGGATCCGGAAGTTGTACACATTTTATCTTCTGCCCACAAGTCTGCTACAAAGAAATTGTATTCTAGCAAATGGAAAAGATTTGCTATTTGGGCTCAACTCCGGGGTCTGGATCCCATCACTATTCCTGTATCAGAAGTACTGAAATTTCTAACTTCTCTTTTCAATCAAGGCTCTTCAGTCTCTACCATCAAGGTTCAATTGGCAGCTATTTCCAATTTTCACGAATTTATAAACCCACCTTTAATGAGCAACAGATTGTGTAAGACCTTCTTGAAAGGTGCTGCGCTTTTAAGACCTCCGATTTCTCATCCTGCTCCTCCATGGGATCTCGATGTGGTGTTACGCGCCTTAACTTCCTCCCCCTTCGAACCGGCAGCGACATGTGATTTAAAATTTCTATCGTGGAAAACTGCCTTTCTGGTGGCGATTACTTCTGCCAGAAGGGTTTCAGAGCTTCAAGCTTTGTCTGTAAAACCTCCGTACTTGGTTTTTCACAAAGACAGAGCATCTCTCAGGCCAAATCCATCCTTTGTCCCTAAAGTTTGTTCCAGTTTCTGCCTACAACAGTCATTAGAACTTCCAGTCTTCTTTCCGAAGTATTCTAACAAAGCGGAATTCATATTCCACACATTAGATGTCCACAGGCAATTGCGTTTTTATTTAGATAGGACCAAACAAACAAGGAAAACAGATCAGTTGTTTGTATCCTTTGCGGACAGTAAATTGGGCAATGCCGTCACAAAGGTCACTATTGCCAAATGGATCAAGGACTGTATTACTCAAGCTTATTCTTATTCTAATAAAGAGCTTACCACCTCTGTCAAAGCTCATTCTACAAGAGCTATGGCTACTTCGATAGCATTTCATTCTAAGCTTGCCATTAGTGACATTTGTGCTGCGGCTACATGGTCTTCCCCGCACACTTTCATTTCCCACTACAAATTGGATATGGCATCTAGAGGACGAGCTTCATTTGGTTCCACAGTGCTCAGGAGTGTTTTCCAATGAGCCACCCAGGATCTAGGTGCTAGGGACGCTGTCCCATCAGTACTGAATGTAGGCGAGATAGGATCACATAACATCTTTTAGTTATGTACTTACCATAACTTTAGATGTTTGGGATCCATCTCGCCACATTCTAATAACCCACCCTCCTTCCCCCTTCCTTGGAGATCAGAGGATATCAGAAGGTCCGAATCCTGTTGTTTCATCTTGAAACATCTGACAATGTTATATAAACAAGTTGTGCATGTGTGCATGAATGCGGACAAACAAGATCTGGGGGATTAGTGGTGGTGCATCCTGGGATAAGAAATAGCTCAGCCAATAAGAGGCCTCGCTCTATAGCATAGCGTGCCATCAGTACTGAATGTAGGCGAGATGGATCCCAAATATCTAAAGTTATGGTAAGTACATAACTAAAAGTTATCTGCAATTCATGACCAGACTCAGATGCTCCCTCACAGCTATAATTCTGTCATTTCTGGACAAGGTTCCATGAGCAGTGGAACAATATGTATAGTTCTTTAAAAACCTTATGGAAAGTCTGACTTCAGGAGTGGTATGTCTGAATACCAAGACGGCTATTTATGTTTTCTACCCACCATACATCATTCCTGTCTACCACAGCAAGAGAAAATCTTTAATACTCATAACATCAGTTAAGACAGCCCTTTTTACTGAGACAGACATTTCTGGGGAGAAGAATGGAATGTGTACAACATGCGTACCAAGCATCCACCCATTTTTCAGCACAAATCAGCTTCATTATTCTGTCTTTCTACTCAGAGCTGTGTTAATAGTTCAAACAGAATGACCTCATTGTAGCTGCCATCATTTCTGATACGCAGCCCTAAATTCCTACAATAATATGACTAACATAAGTCCCGTCCAGCAATGACTTGAGGGGCCCCAGTCATATCACCTTTCTAGTAACCCCATCTAACAATAACAATAGCACACATATGTACACTCTTGTTCGCTTAGCACTAAACAGTGTTTAGTGCTTATTGTGGTAGACTTTACGTGTTCAAAGCAGATTTTTGTTTTTTACAATACGGAAGAAAAATCATTTATTTCATCTTTGGATTGCATATTTGTGTTGCACTTAGTCACATATCTACCTATACATGTATTTTTGCATTCCATGCAGTTTTACTCTGCCTTATTAATAACAGTTGTTTGCCTGTGATTTCAGCATGGTCTGGTGCCATAGTCTTGTAGGATAATTTGTAGGATCTGATTTCCAAACAGCTTTCCTAAGCAATTATTTCACAATTCCTACCTCTTTTGCCTCTTAACTGCTAATAGCAAGTGTATTTGCATGCTGCCTGGTGTGGTGGCAAAGTCTTGTAGCTTGATTCACAGTAGTGAGGGTATTGTGCTGTACTGCTGGATGCATGCTCCATAAAGCTTGTATAAATATTTATTTTTCATTTCCTGCTTTTTTTTTTTTACCTTCATTCACCTAAAATCATAGTCCTTGCAGAAATCAACCCCATTCGGTGCCATATTCCTGTAAGTTTGATTCACAGCAGCAGCAGGAGTATTGTGATTTTACTGCAGAAGGAGTATTGTGATTTTGCTGCAGAAGGAGTATTGTGATTTTGCTGCAGAAGGAGTATTGTGATTTTACTGCAGGACATGTGCTACATTGCAGCTGTTTGTCATCTACATAAACGTGGGAAACATTATTTTCTGCTTGCAAATGCATACATAGCCTACACTTACTATTTTTGAAGCATGTATTACTGCTCTCTTGTTTCTTTTTCATTTGTTACATTGTTTCTACCTGCCCTGCCTTTTGTTTGATATAGCTACTACCATTTTCCCCTGCCCCTACAAAAACGGTTGCAGTAGGTTAGAATTCCAGCCCAGCTAGGACCAATAGACTTTATAGTGGCTCCCCTGCCCCCAGAGAAATAGTTACAATTGCTTGAAATTCTATTCCAGCAATAACTAAAGATGTAATTTGTACTCTCATTTCTGAGAGTTCTGTGATTTGCTGAAAGACTTGTGTTGCAAAGCTCCACTGCCTCTAGTTTATTACTCTATTAAATTAGCCCTTTGAATTAAGACTCTGAACAGTGATGGACCAAAGAAGCATTGAGAGAAGAGCTGTGCTGATTGTGGTGGGTTTCATGCATTAAAAACAGCATTTGTTTACCAGAACAGAAGAAAATGCATTTATTTCAACTTTGGATTGCATATTTATTTGTGCAGCTGACAAAACTATCTTAGACATCGTACAAGAAAGTAAAAGTACCTGGTGTTATTATTGATAGCGAACTCAACTTTGGCCTTCATATCCAACAAAACATCAAAAAACACATAAAAAAAAAACTAGGAATACTCTACAGAAACAGACAATTCCTACCTCTCAAACCAGGATCACCCTGGCTAAAACCTTCCTGCTCCCATCCCTATTCCATGGTTCCTGTATACTAACCAATCTGCAAAACTCCACCAAAATTAAATTAGAACTATGCTATAACAAAGTTCACAACTAACTCCAGCTATCGTACACATCATTGTAGATCGCTAAAAGAGCTAAACTTGCTGGAATTAACACACTAGCTATCATATACTCACCTAACACACAACCTATTCTACAGTCCCGCTGCCTTAGCCTTAGTGGACCTAATACAACATTACAAATGAAACAGACCCCTCAGATCTGAAGATAAATATTTCCTTGAAATCTACAACCTTTTTAAAAATCCAGGAAAATCTTTATACTCACACTGTATTGCCAAAGTTTAGAACACCCTCCCACATAACATCAGGCTAACTCCAAGCCTACCTCTCTTTAAAAACTCCCTAAAGGAACACCTAAATAAATCATGGCTATGCACATGCCTAACCCCAGTTTAATATTCTTTCTGCCCTCCTATACATCCTCCTGTTACATTAACCTTGTTCATCAAAACTAAACCAATCACAGTAAAATACTCAAAACTGTGTAGTGTTCTATCCCTCTCATTGTACTTACAAACCAAAGAACTAATCTTAACAGCACAAGTAGTTTCCGAGTTTCCAATGTGTATTATGGTATTGTGTAAAAAAAAAATTCCTATCACTGCTGCAGTGTCACTGTATCATTGTAAAAGCCTTCCCATGCATATTGTTTTTTTGTGTAAAGTGTTACCAAAGATATAGTTACACTGTATTCACTGTAAACTCATGTAAAATATTTTGGTTGTAAATTTTGTAATTTACCTATGCATACAAAAATTGTGGAGCTTTTCTCCCTGGGCCTCAGCTGAAAATCGGTCATGTGACCTAGTTGGACTGTCCTGGTTAGTAAATGTCAAATAAATAAAATAAACAAACATTTGTGTTGCACTTACAGTCACATGTCTACCTACCTATACATTTATTTCTTCATTTTGTTCAATTTAACTATTTTTTTTTAAACTGTACCTGGGATTTCAGCCTGGTCTGGTGACATAGTCTTGCAGCTGGATTCGCAGTAGTGGAAGTATTGTATTTTACTAAAATATTTATGCTCCAAACAACTTTCATAAGCAATTATTCACAATTTCTACTTTGTTTAGATAATGGTATAGTTTGATATACAGTAGTTGGAATATTGTGATTTACTGCCGAATCTGTGCTTTATAAAACCTACATAAACATTTATTTCACATTTTTTTGCTTTTTTCTTCTGTTTAGTTAAAACTAATTGTACTTGCATAAATTTGCATGGTCTGGTGCCAAACTGCTGTAAACCTGATTCACAGTAGTGGGAGTATTGTGAATTTGGTTCCGGACATGTGCTATACTATAGCCATTTTTCATCTACAGTATACTTGGAAAGCATTATGTTCTGCTTGCTAGTGCCTACATAGAATACAGTTACTATTTTGAAAGAGTTGTTACTGATCTTTCTTTTCCTTTTCCGTTTGTTGCATTGTTTCTGCATTCCTATCTTCTGTTTGATATAGTTGCTATTGGTTTCCCTTCTCCAACAGAAATAGCTACAGTAGTTTGAAATTCTTGGCAAGCTAAGGCCACAAACATGTTAGTGGTTTTCTTGCTCCCACAAAAATAGCTATAGTTGCCTGCAATCCTTGCCCAGCTAGGACCACATACGTATAGTTTATACCCACAGTAGTGAGAGCTCTGTGATTTGCAGAGAGACCTGTGTTACTGAGCTCCCTTGTCACTAGTTTCTGGCCTTTTAAATTGATTTACTCTCCCAGCTTGGCTCCTATAGTTTGCACTGATCTGTGCTCCGTGCACTGTTGCTGTATGTCTAGTTTGACAGCGAGCAGTGTACACAAGGGCTTTTTACATAGGAAGCCTTACTTGAATCAAACGGAAGTCAATACTCTGAATATGTAGTCACATCAGACACATATCCAAATAAGCATCACCAGCCCCCCAGTCTCCATATCCAGCCAAACCTCTCCACCTAAAACAACCGACTGCCCCAGAACTGACAAACTATGTAAAAGCATTCCCCTCCAGTTTCTGCTGCCAGTTTGACTGAGATGGATATCTTAAGACTATTAAGCATTGTTTTCATTCTGTCTGATGACTGAAATAGCACGTCAGTATGCAAGAGATTTACTTAATGTCACTACAAGCTAAAGGCTGTCACATTGTCACCACTGATGTGAAGATCATCATCAGCTCACCCAACAGTGCACCTCTCCACAATTCACATAATTCATCATATGCTGAGGTGCTAATCTTAACATGCACAAACTTCAGAGACCCCCAAAACATAAGTGCAGCATTCCAAGCCTGCAACACAGGCAAAGCCTACCATCTCACTTAGTATCCAAGGTCACACTGTGTCTGATACTATGCCCATAAGTCAGTTACCCACACAACCTAATATTCTGATCATAGTTGACATACAGATGCACCACTCACCAGGCTGAGTAAAAAAAAAAGAAAAAAAAAAAAAAAGTTCCTTGTCAGGGACCAGGATTCACCAGCTCACCTAGGCACTCAAGTCCCTAAACAACAAGTAGTAGTATTTCTTTCTTCCTCCACATGAGCTGCACTCCCATACCTGTGACCACATACATTTCTTACAGCCTGCTTTGCTATAAGTAGATTGGCACCCAGCCAGATGCAAAGCCAAACCCACGTTTCCTTTCCTTTATGTTCTCTCCACATCAACTGCTCAGAATATTTTCTCTGTCAGACTGAATGCAAAATCAGGCATGTAAATGGCATTGTAGACTGATTATCAAATAAGTCAATCTTATTTTTATAAATATACATTGTGCTCATTTTGCCATTCTTTTATATTTTGGGAAGGCAACAGCTGTTGGACTTGTACATGGTCACCCCATCCCATACGGAATTTGGCTCTAATTGCATACTTGCTCACGATGCTCCATTTTAGTTTCCAGGCAGATGATAACCTTTTACTTGTTAACTACTGCGTGAAAGATTTGTTACTTTGTACATTGCTCAGTTTAGGAGGCTCATCAATCAGTCTGGTTGCCTTGTTCTAAGCATGCGCTAGGAGATGATCACAAATCTGCATGAGGTTTCTGGGCCGCCCCACTCCCCTCCCACCCTCAATTCTCCAACCCCCCCCCAGCTCGTCACATAAATAGTTACCTATCCAAGTCCATCTCCCCCTTCCATCCTTAAAGGTACCTACACATAATACCTTACCAAGGTAATACCCATATAATTTAATAAAACCACTTGCAGACATTCACTATGAGCTCCAAACACTGATTAACTTCAGTCACACTCCTCTTATCTTCTAGATTTTAAACCCACACACACCCACTTAGCTAAACATGAAATTAATACAAATCACACTTACTTTAATAGCTTCTGTAACCCTCATAACTTAATTAACATCTTACCACACTTAACTGAATCAAAATGTTTATAAATGCACAGGTACCCTCTACTGGGCCATCCCCAAAGCCAATTGCTGAACTCTTTGAACTCCTAAACTATCATTCAGTACCTATGCCTGTCCACAAACAATCCCCCACTTTAATACTAATGTCTTTCGGCTTTTCCCGGTTAGGGGTCGCCACAGCGGAACTCCAGTCCACTAATGATTGGCAGTGGATTTTTTTTTTTACGGTGCAGAGTTGCCAGCCAAACCCCCAACCTTCAAAAAAGGCACACCCATTCACGCACGCACCAACCTGCATGTCTTTAAATGTCACTCGACCACAGGGAGGGCATGCAGACTCCACACAGAAGGCGCTCCAGCCGAAAATCGAACGGGAGAACCTCTTGCTGTGACGTGACAATGCTAACCGCTACACAACTTTGGCTTTCAATCAGCCACTTTAATACACCAACTAAATGATTAGGTCTAAATGTAGAAATAGGAGTAGTTCAATTTGTCCTTTGTTGCTGTATTTTTAGTTGGTTATTAATTCCCCACTTTAATACACCAACTAAAAATACAGCAACAAAAGACAAATTGAACTACTCCTATTCCTACATTTAGAGCTAATCATCACAAGACAAACATTAGTAACTCACTCCTCTGTCATGACATTCATCCCAATCCCATCTATAGTATTTCCACCCCATGCTATCTATTTAAATATTCTTCCCACTCCCTGTAAATCTGCCACATAAATGTAAATATTACAACAAATTAAACCACTTCATGTCTGGATTGATTGCAATACACCTCACATCCTTACAATCATTGAATCATGGCTCAGACCAACAATCCCTGATGACACCATAATTCTTCCTGGCTATAACCTATTTAGAAAAGATAGGATACCAGCACTTCTTTTTTCAGTCTAACAATTTATGCAAATAACCTAGAAGTTACTCTAAACAACTTCTGAATTCCCACTCTCAATACTGCTGAAATCTTTTCACTTAATTTAAAAATAAACTCCTTTAAAACCATTGAGCGAGGTATTATCTAAATTCTACCCCACCAAAATAATCAAAACATAGACACCCTTGAAGATATCCTTTGCACCTTAACAATTGCCTTCAAACAAGATTTACTAATCATAGGTAATTTACATATTCACTAGCTGGAAAACTCCACACTTATAACCCATGCCCATTCCAGGCTGCTTACTCTTCACCCCCTTCAAATAACAACAAAAACAATTATAAATCTCCAACAATATCCCAGCCTCAAATGAAAAAAAGCAAGTGACAACATCATTCATAACTTTACCTTGTTCCCGTTTTTCAGGTAAAAAACTATTTTCTATAAACTGAAACTTACAACACTAGCCCTAAATCAGCTTCATTCAGAGTATGTTTGAAAAGTTGCTCATTCAGTAGCCAATCCTAAAGCCATTCTTATCAATAGATCCTTAGCTGAGAAATATGTCCACTTACTCTGGAAAAAAATCATATAGTATTCCAATTCAGAAAGGTGGACATGATTACTCCATATGCAGCCACAGACCCATTACCATGCTATTCCCACCTCTCTAAAATATTAAAACTGTATCCATAAACAAGTTCTGCTACATCTTATTTCCAACAATCTCCTTTCCCCCATGCAACGTGGTTTCAGGCTTGAACACAGCCCTGGTATAGCCCCCCCTGTGTTTCCTAAATGCTGTTTACACTTACCTCGATCATCACTCCCTGACTGCATCTATATACCTGAACCATTCTAAAGCATTTGATACAGCCTCCCACAAACTTCTCCTCACCATACTCTCAAACCTTGGGCTTACCCCCTCTGTTCTGTAATTGATTACCAGCTATGTATCAGAGGGGTCTCATTCTGTTCTGTGGATAGACACGTATTCATCCTTTGTACCCACCAACCTAGGATCCCCACAAAGCACTATCCTTGGCCTTCTCCTCTTCAGCGTATTCATAAATGACCAAAGTAATGCTATAGACTATGGATCAGTCATACATTATGCTGATAACTCCACACTCATCACCCATGGCTATTCCATAGATAACTTCATGTCAGAAATCAGAGCCTTCACTCAACTAGAGCACTGGTTAAATAATGCACATTTCATTCTCAATGTTAAAAGAAATTATGCACATTTCATTCTCAATGCTAAAAAAAAAAAAAATGTGATACTCTCTAATAAGAACCTTTCTACAATCAATAAATCCTTTGCCATCATCTTCAACAATACCACCCTTCAAGAAGCTGACCACACCAAACACCTAGTGGTCAATTAACATTTGACCAGCACATCAGCTGTACTGTTAGCAAAATTAACAAAAATGCAGTTGTGATGCACTGAAAAAAAAAATCGGACTTTTCAAGCTCGAGTCCAAATTACCCAATGTCTTCACTTCCCTAGTCTGTAGTATGCAGCCCCTGTTGTAACCAGTTTTAACAAAACCTTCATAAACAAACTCTCAACTACTTACCATAAAATTGCTAAATTTGCTACTGACCTCTTTCATAGAACACATCACTATATTCTCCTCTGTCAACATCAATAGAAATTAAACTTAGTAACTTCTGGTGTATGTACAACTAAAAACTGTATTTACTTTTTTAAATAATCGCAGTAAATGTCTGGCTATAAAAAATCTAATTACTCCCTGCACTCCAAGAGAACTTAGGTCAGTAGACCTATAACACATGTTCATTTGTCTTCTCAAGAATCTTGTACGGAAATCCTTATATTCAGTACATGTTGCAAAACTATGGAACTCTCATAGTTAGTTACTAGGTTATTGGCCCTAGGGACTATATAAGCCTAGCCAAAAAGGTACCCTGGCTTTCGCCACCCAAGAAAATTATTTTCCTGTGCCTCTGTCAAGCAGAGCCACAGAAGTGATCCCTGGGGTGAATTTCCTATTTCCCATCCAATCATCAAGATTTTTCTTGAAGAGTGCTAATCAGGAGCTCTGTTTGACATAGATAGGTAGTCTATTCCTGAGAATGGAAAGTCTCTGGGACAGGAATCTATCCCTACAGCATGTTCTGTTTATTGTGGTGACAAGGTTTAGGTCCCTAGAGCATGTAGCTCGGAGGGATTGTGATTTCTTTAAGTGGAGCATATGCAACAACTCAGGGTTTGACATAGCTTTGTATGTTAGGCAGAGATCGCCTCTGAGTAGGCGATATGCGATGGAGTAAAGCTGGAGTTTTTTGAGACAGTCTGCATAGGGCATCTGTTTGAGGCCAGTAATCCTCTTTGTGAGGCATTTCTGCAGCCTTTCCAGTTGTTGTGGATGTCTTGTGAAGTACATACCAAAAGGATCATTGTATTCTATAATGGGTCTAATGAGGGATGAGTAGAGGGGAACAATAACCTCTTTTTTCCTGGATGAGAAACCTTTTGTGATGAGGTGTGCCACGTAGAAGGATTTCCTGACCACTCTGGCTATGTGATTATCAAAGGAGAGACTACTGTCCACCTGTGTCCCAGGGTCTCTTATCACACTTTCAGTGTTAAGTAGACTACCGCCTGTGTGGTAGTACATGGGTGCAGAGTTTTTACCAAAAGGGATGACAGTGCACTTTTTGTCATTGAGCTTAAGGCCATGGCTTTGACACCAGGCATCTGTCTTAGTCAGGCCCTTTTGTAGGATGTCCACATTGTTAGGAGTTTTGATTATGACTCCTAGTTTGCAGTCATCTGTGAACTTAGTTAGCCAAAGACTGTGTTAGCCTGAACTTCAGAGAAGTAGATACCAAGCAGGAGAGGAACCACAACTGAACCCTGTGGTACTCCACTTGTCACTGGTCTGAAGTCAGATTTGGAGTCTGCTACTTTCACATTGTGGGTTCTGTCAGTAAGCCAGTTGGCAACCCATCCTGTGACATAGAGATTTATACCTAGTTTAGTGAGTTTATCTATAATTCCAGAGTGGGGGATGGTGTTGAAAGCCTTGGCAAGATCTAGATAGGCTGTGTGAACCACCTTACCCTCATCTATGGCTTTGGTGAGTGCTTCAAAGAAGTCTATCAGGTTTAGGAGACATGATCTGCCTTTTACAAACCCGAATTGTGTGGGGTCCAGAGTTTGGAGATTACCAATGTCTTTGTTTATGAGTTCCATGATGATACGTTCCATGGCCTTGCAGATCAAGCTCATCAGGCTAATGGGGTGGTAGTTCCTGGGGTCTGTCGTGGCTCCTCCTTTGTGGAGTGGGATAACCATCGCAGTGCACCATTCAATGGGCACAAAGCCTGAGGTGAGGCTATGATTGAACATGATACTTAGGTGGGGTGCCATTTCATTCTGTAGTTCATGTAGAATGCAGACTGGGATGTTGTCAGGTACCATGGATGCTGTGTTCTTGGCTTTGGAGAGTGAGGTTTTTACCTGTGCAGCCGTAATTACAGGAACTTTGCATTCTTCTTGTATAGAGATGGGCCCTTTAGGGGGTGAGAGGGGAGTAAAGTTAGCACTGAACCTGTCTGCCAAGATGTTGGCAATATCAGTTGGTTCTCTATATTTAGTGCCATTGTGCTGCAACTCAGAGCAGATCTAAGTGTTGCCATTGATATTCTTGACATAGCTATAGAATGCTTTGTGGTTATCTTTAGAATCAGTGGCAATTTTGTTTTCATAACTAGCTTTGGTGGATTTTATGAGGGATCTCAGTTTCTTACTGAGGCTGACCAGGGAGTACCTGCAATCATGGGATTTTACTCTCTTTTGCAACAGTTTTTTTCTTCTGTTGTAGAGTTTGTTTATGGTAGAAGACTACCAGATTGGCTTCCTTTTTTGGAGGATAGCATCGTGGTTCTGTTAGGGATAGCACGATCCATGCACTCGTGTAAGTGGTTATAAAGTGCATTTGTGTAGATTCAGCAGTCGTACCTGTATTGTCCATCTACATGGATGTCGTGAAGTTTGCCACTTCTGTCTTAAGAGGCATGAAGCTGGCTTTGGAGAAATTTTTTACAGTTGTTTCCCTAATGGGGGGTGGGGGTGGGATGTGTGCTAGGTTGATTAGCTTGTAGTCGGATCTGGCTAACAAGGAATTGACCTCTGGTGTGGAACACCAGTCGCCCATGTTGGTAATGACCAGGTCTTGGATATTGCTGCCGCTGGTGGGGGTGTAGATAAATTGATCCTAGGCATTGGAATTTATGAATTCCAGAAAATGTTGAACAAAAGAGTTGGTACATGAGTAGTTTTCCCAGTTAATGGTGGGTAGTTGAAATAACCCATTATTAGTGTGTTGGGTTGTTCCCTAATATTTTCCAGTGTATCAAGAAAAGAGGAGTGTGAATCCTGGGCCATGGTGGGGGGTCTGTAGCAAGCTGCAGTTTGGATTGCGGTCTTGCCCAGAGTTAGTTGCACTTGGATAATCTCGGATGCATTACGCTGAGCAACTAGCTTGGAGGTGTGGACATCCTTAATGAATATGGACACGCCTCCGCCTTTAGTGTTTTGGTCTGGGTTACGTGGCCGAAAGGTGTGGTATGAATTATAGCCTGGTAATGCAGGGTGCTGTCTGGAGCTTTGAACCAGGTCTCTGTCACTGCACAGATGTTGATGTTCTCCATTTTAAGGAGCGCCTCGAGTGAGTGCATTTTGATGTTTAGACTTCTAGCATTGAGTAGCATTACCCTCAGATTTTGCTTGCTTGTACCAGTTACGGTGGTGAATTTGTCATTTGAACCTTGCCTAAAAAAGGCACTATAGGAGTGGGAAGAGCCTTTGCCAGTATCTGGAATCCCAAGGGCGACAGGTGCAGGCCGTCTCTGGCAAAGTATCGTGATCTGTTGATCATGTCATCCCAGGCAGACAGATATTGGATTCCCTTAAAATGACACCAGAAGCTTAGCCAATTGTTGAAGTCAATCATTTTGCCCTTGTACTGTGGTATCATTCTGGGTGATGGCAGGATGCTACTCGGGGCTAGGGTCATAACTGCCTGGGCTACAAGATGAGAGAGCTCCTCCATGTCTCTTTTCATGTATCCAGGGAGGTACAACTCAGGTCATTCACACCAACATGAAAAATGACAGAGTCATATTTGTACTTGTTGTGGAGTGACCTGAGTGCGTGCGTTATGTGGCAGATCCTGACACCCGACAGGCAGCTGACAGTAACTTTCTCCTTGTTTAGTCGGGTGAGTGGAACATCAGTGTGCCTGACTATAGAGTCACCTATGACTAGAGTGTTGGGTACATTATGCCTTATGGGTTGTAGTTGAGGGCACACTGAGTTTGTGGGCTATGTGTCATATGGGCTGTGTTGGGGGGTGGAGGTTGCTTGCATTGGAGGTCTCTGTTGTTTGGGATGATTTTTATTGAGAGCCTCTGTGAATGTAGGCATGTGTTTTGTGCTTCTATGTGTGTGTGTTGGTGGTGTAGGTTTTGAGAGGCTATGTGATGAGTGTGGTGTGGTGCAAGTGTTTACCTTCTCCTCTTGACTGTCTAGTCTAGTCTTCGGTGAAGAGAACTTTGCTTCCAGTTTCTCTATATAAGTGCATCTCTCACAGGCTGTAGTGTTGGGTGGTAGGAGGAGAGGGTTGTCTGTGTACATGAGGCAGTTGCTGCGTTGCCCCAAGATGCCCAGATTCATCAGGTAGACAGGAGAAAACACCTGGAGCTGACCTTTAGCCATGCCTGGATAGGTGCTTATTTATTAAGTACTAAAAACTGTTTTCCTCTAGACAAGTGAGGAAAGTTGAGTGCCATAGTCATTTGTAGTTTATTTAGTGCTTACAACGAGTTCTGAGCAAATGCTGAGCTCAAAGAAACAGATTTGAGTGCTAAAACTAAAAAGCTGGCTAGTTGTAAGGGAAATTTTGAAGAGCAGACTTTATGGCCCTGGGAGTAGTTTAACCCTAGTTAAGTGTGTGTGTGTGTGTGGGGGGGGGGGGGGGGGGCTCAGGAGCTTACAAACAGTCCTGGATACAGCAAATCTGTACCTGGACTAGACTTGTTACAGGAAAGAGGGGAAACAAGCTTAGAATTTTTTTTCATTAAAGTGGAAATGGAGAAAGCTGGAACAGAAGTTAATTCAAGGTTAAGAATTTGAGTGGGTTGGCCTTCACAAATGTTCTCTCTCTATTAGACTGAATGAACTAATGACACTAGACTGGGAGGAGTGTCCCAGATCAAATATACAGTAAGTGCGGGCAACTGCAAAGCCACTAAGTATAAGAACATCACAACAATACAGAGGGGGGTGGGGTGGGAAACTAAAACTATTACAGCAACTAACTGTAGCCACTAAATGAAAGTTTTAAACAAATCAAGGAGCAAGCATACTCTAGAGAATGCGTTTAACTGCAGACAGACTAGACTAGAACATAGAAACCTCAAAAAATCAAAAATGCACAGAAAAGCACAAATAGAGCACTCACAAACAGAAAATACAACTCTCAATATGAAAAAGAAGTTTAAAGTTAAGTAATTCAGTAAACATGCAGTTAGAGTAATGAAACAGTATTTAGCAATGAAAAATACAGTTCTTATATCGTAACTCATACTGAAACAAAATACATAAAAATTTCAACACAACCTAAAATTATTACTACATGGCACTGTCACTGTAGTAATCAAATCAATCATGGATTAAAGTGAAACACAGCTCGAACAAAAACGCAACAAAAGAAAACACGAACTGAGTAGCGTAATAGTTTAATCACAAGAACAAAGCTTTCAGGTTAAAAACCCTTAACTCAATATCCTACTAAAAGCAATTTATATAAACCACAATTAAGTCACAGCCAATAGAATTCATCATATATTGTTAAAGGAATACCACATTATATTTAAAAAAAAAACATAAAAACATTGCATAGTCTCTAAAGTATAATAAAATAATTATATAAAAAAAAATAATGTAAACAATTCTGTCTTTGTTTTAAAACCGGTTTCAATGATATCATTTGATTTAAGCAAGGTAATTTGTCTGCAGATAGGAGTATTCATTTATATTCACTCAACTCTAGTTCGGTATTCATGTCTCCCCATCTATTATTCTTAGTTACAATTCCAATAACCTTAAACATAAAACCATGCTCCAAATTAGACTCATTTATATGCTTGGCTAAGGCATTTGTCAGAACCTTCCGTCTAATATCAGAGTTATGTTCAATTATTCTATCTTTAAGTCTTCTATTTGACTTGCCCACATAGAAATATGTACATTTTTTTACACGTAGCCAGATATACAATATTGATACTGTTACAAGTTGCAGCACATCTAAATGCAAATCTTTTTCCAGTTGGTGTATCAAAATAATTCACATCTTTATCAATATAAATGCAGCAACTGTTGTAATATGGGAAGGTGCCATTTTTTTTGCTTTAGTCGAATTCGTGTTCTCCTTTATAGCTTTGTAGCATAGTTGTTTCAGATTTATACTATTTCTATATGCAAACCTAGGTATAGAATCAATAAATCTCCTTAAATCTGGTAAAGCTTGTAATATGGGCCAATTATCAGAAATAATTTTTTGTATTTGTAAAGTAGTTCTGTTATATGTTGTAACATATCGAAGTTGTGTATGGGTAACAGGGGCAGTAGGTGTTATATCAATAATATTTATTCTGTCCCTAAAAATGGACTAGCATTACCATCTCATGACCCAGCTATTTCATTATAATAAAATGAAATCATGTTGGTATCAAAACCTCTATCTATAAGTAATTTAGTCATTTCATCTACCTTTTTTCGAAAGAAGTCGATGTCAGTATTCAATCGACTTAAACGTTTCATTTGGGACTTAATTATTGCTCTAAAAACATGAGGAGCATGCATGCTTTTATTATGCAAATATTTGTAACCATGTATTGTTTTTTTGTATAAGGTAGTATGTATACCAATACCATCAAAATACAATGTCACATCCAAAAAATTTATTGTATTTAAAGAGTAGTCCATAGAAAATTTTAAAAATTCAACACTGCTGTTCAACATTTCAACATAGTCATCCAATTCACTTTTACTGCCTTTCCAAATAAAAAAGACATCATCTACAAAGCGTTTAAAAAAGCAGATATTGTCGGACAAAAATACAGTGCTATTAAAGATAGTCTCACATTCCCAGTAGTCTAACACTAATGTTGCATAGGTATTAGCCACCGAAGTACCCATAGCAACACCAGATATCTGGTGATAGCACTTATTATTGAATGTGAAAATATTATTTTCAAGGACCACTTCAAGCAATTCATAAATAGTTTCAGTACGACGTCCGTCTAGTAACCCTCTTTCGCATAACTCTTTTCTAATGGCTGCTATTCCATATCGATTAGGAATTACAGTAAAAAGGGACTTAATGTCCGTTACAACCATAATAAAGTTGATTACATCAGTGTCATAAAACCATGTGCTCAAACTAGTTAGAAAATCTGGAGAGTCCTTGATATAGCTCTTAACATATTTCAAATATGGAGAAAGGCAATGTTGTAAATAAATTGAAATGGGCTCGGTGAGCCAACCATGTCCAGAGACTATTGGTATCATGGGCGGGTTTGCAAGTGACTTCTGTATTTTGGGAAGGCCATATAAAGCCGGTATGACAGGTGCAGGTTATGTAAAATAGCTAAGTGTATCTAAATCAATATCCTTCATCAGCTGCAGATGGAGATCATTAATTAGCATGTTTACTTGGCTTATCATTTGTCTAATATCTAACCTAGATATTTCAACAAAAGTATCCCTATCAGTCAACAGTGCATTCATACTAGAAAAGTAATCCAATCTATTCATTAATGCAATCACACCGCCCTTGTCGGCCTCTTTTATGATTATTTCATCATTATTCTTCAATGTTATTAAGGCTCTGCGTTCATCAGTAGTTAGATTATACAATTTACCAATTTGCCCTTTCTCATACAATTCTCTAATTTGTATTTCACAAACATTATTGAATGCAAAAACAATTGGATGACTTATAGGGATAAATGTACTCCTGCATTTACATCCAACCTGCTGTGTATTCAAAGTATCACGAAAAGTTCGTTTTAGGTCTAATTCTCTGCAAAACAGTTTTAGATCAGTTATTGCATCATTCACTGTATCCAAGCCGGCTGGTATGAAATTCTAGCCCTTTTGTAGCAACAGCTACTGGTATGAAATTCAAACCCTTTTGTAGCATTACCAACGTGGGTGACTGGTGTTCCACACCAGAGGTCAGTTCCTCGTTGGTCAGATCCAACCACAAGCTAATCACCCTAGACATCCACATCCCGCCCCCACCCCCAGTTAGGGAAACCACCGTAAACAAATTCTCCAAAACCAACCTCACACTTCTTAAGACAGACGTGGCAAACTTCATGACACCCATGCAGACAGACAACAGAGGTACAACTGCTGAATCCTACACAAATGCACTTTATAAGCACTTACACAAGTGCATGGATCATGCTATCCCTAATATAACCAAGATGCTATCCAAAAGGATGCCAATCTGGTGGTCCTCTGCCATAAACAAACTCTACAACAGAAGAAAGAAACTGTTGCAAAAAAGAGTAAAATCCCATGACTGGAGGAACTCCCTGGTCAACCTCAGTAAAAAGCTAAGATCCCTCATAAAATCCTCCAAAGCTAGTTACGAAAACAAAATTGCCACTGACTCTAAAGACAACCACAAAGCATTCTATAGCTATGTCAAGAATCTCAATGACAACACTCTGATCTGCTCTGAGTTACAGCACAATGGCACTAAATGTACAGAACCAACTGATATTGCCAGCATCATGGCAGATAGGTTCAGTGCTAACTTTACCCCCCTCTCAACCCCTAGAGGACCCATCTCTATATGAGAAGAATGCAAAGTTCCTGTAATCACGGCTGCACAGGTAAAAAACACACTCTCCAAAGTGAAGAACACAGCATCCATTGGACCTGACAATATCCTAGGCTGCATTCTACACGAACTACAGAATGAACTGGCACCCTACCTAAGTACCATGTTCAGTCATAGCCTCACCTCAGGCTTTGTGCCCACTGACTGGCGCACCGTGACGGTTATCCCACTCCACAAAGGGGGAGCCACGACGGACCCAGGGAACTACCGCCCTATTAGCCTGACGAGCCTGGTCTGCAAGGCCATGGAATGTATCATTATGGAACTCATAAACAAAGACATTGGTAGTCTCCAAACTCTGGACCCTACTCAGTTCGGGTTTGTAAAAGGCAGATCATGTCTCCTAAACCTGATTGACTTCTTTGAAGCAGTCACCAAAGCCATAGATGAGGGTAAGGTGGTTCACACAGCTTATCTATATCGCGCCAAGGCTTTCAACACCATCCCCCACTCTGGAATTATAGATAAGCTCACTAAACTAGGTATAAATCCCTATGTCACAAGATGGGTTGCCAACTGGCTCATGGACAGAACCCACACTATGAAAGTAGCAGACTCCAAATCCAACTTCAGACCAGTGACAAGTGGAGTACCACAGGGTTCAGTCCTGGGTCCTTTCCTGTTTGGTATCTACTTCTCTGAATTACAGGCTAACACATAAGGTCTTTGGCTAACAAAGTTTGCAGATGACTGCAAACTAGGAGCCATAATCGAAACTCCTAAAGATGTGGACATACTACAAAAGGGCCTCACTGAGACAGATGTCTGGAGTCAAAGCCGTGGCCTGAAGCTCAGTGCCAAAAAGTGTATTATCATCCCCTTTGGTAAAAACTCTGTACCCGTGAACTACCACATAAAGTGGTAGTCTACTTAACGCCGAAAATGTGATGAGACCTTCGGACACAGGTGGACAGTAATCTGTCATTTGATAATCACATCGCCACAGTGGTCAGGAAATCCTTCTACGTGGCTCATCTCATCACAAAAGGTTTCTCATCCAGAAAAAAAAGAGGTCATTGTTCCCCTCTACTCATCACTCATTAGACCCATTATAGAGTACAATGCCCCTTTTGGTATGTACCTCACAAGACATCTACAACAACTAGAAAGGCCACAGAAATACCTCACAAAGAGGATTACTGGCCTCAAACAGATGCCCTGCGCAGACCATCTCAAAAAACTCCAGCTTTACTCCGTCACATATTGCCTACTCAGAGGCGATCTCTGCCTAACATACAAAGCTATGTCAAACCCAGAGCTGTTGGACATGCTCCACTTAAAGAAATCCCAATCTCTCCGAGCTACACACTCTAGGGACCTAAATCTTGTCACTACAATAAACAGAACATGCTGGAGGGATAGATTCCTGTCCCAGAGACTTCCCACACTCTGGAACAGACTACCTGTCTATGTCAAACAGAGCTCCTCATTAGCACTCTTCAAGAAAAATCTTCGATGATTGGATGGGAAATAGGAAATTCACCCCAGGGATCACTTCTGTGGCTCTGCTCGACAGGGGCACAGGAAAATAATTTTCTTGCATGGCAAAAGCCAGGGTACCTTTTTGGCTAGGCTTATATAGGCCCTAGGGCTAATAGCCTAGTACCTACCTATGGACCTATGAACAGTACAATCACTGGCGTAATCTCAAGATTGGAAAAATTAACAATAGTTTTAAGTGCAGGTATACTCACTTCCACATCCCATAGTTGGAGCAGGACCCGCTCTGACTCCTTTCTCTCTTCTTCTGTACTGGACACCCTCTCTATATGCTCCGTTGTCTTTCCTGCACTTGTTCTGGTAGTTTCAAATGAACTGTTTGCTGAGAGGGCTGAAAAGCCAAGGGAGTGTCTTTATTTTGTGAACTAGCCAATCGTTGAGCAGAAGGTGATGCATCCAAAATACTATGCTCATTGATAGGCTTAGAAACCAGTTGCTCTCTGGTCATCAGACTAGTGGGCAGTCTCACTAGTTTCACAGATGTTTCCGCTGCATTAACTATATCCAATGTATCCACTGATTGCTATGTTTGCCCACGTAAATTGCTTATATTATTAGCAGTATTTCTCAATGGTTCATAGGTGCTTTGTCTAGGCCATGAGAAGATATGGCCGGTATTAAAATCATTAATGTCTTTCTTGAGCTTGCGACGCTTGAGAGCCTCCATTTTCATATCATATTTATGCAATCTATCTAACATTCTGTCATATTCGATAGTATGCAAAGTAAAGTTAGGCAGTGAAGAAATCTCACTTTCTTGTGCAACTATTTCCTGTTGCATTTGTTTTTCAATATCTAAGAAGAATTCATTCATTAAGTTCATATATTCAAGGCCCAACTTAATATTCATTTCTTGCCATTTCTTAAGAAGTATGGGATGCGTGTTACCATACGAGGGCATTTTCAATACCCTCAGGCCCCAAGGTACAATGCCAAGCTGTAGATGTACATTAAAGCTAAAACGCTGCCACTGTAGTACCTTGTATTTCTCAACTTTATGTTCCAGCTTCTTTAACAGCGTGGCAAGTCTGGGTCGACATCCCTCTCTTGTTTGTTGTTGTACAGCATCTTGCAAGACAGTTAAAGAGAGTAAAGGATTATTTTGTCCCAACAGGTCGGTCAAAGTACGACTCCTGTCTGGTTGAAAATGCAGCAAAATAGCTGTAAACGGCTGTGGAAAGAGTAAAGTTGTAGGTAGAGAATGCCTTAAATCCTGATACTATAATATAACAATCAAATCAATCATAGATTTAAGTGAAACACAGCTCGAACAAAAACGCAACAAAAGAAAAAGCTAACCGAGTAGCGTAATAATTTAATCACAAGAACAAAGCTTTCAGGTTAAAAACCTTTCATCAGTATTAACTCAATGTCCTACTAAAAGTCACTGTAGTAACACCTGACCGCTTCTCCCTTTTTAAACCCCTATCTCGTCCTGCCCCTCCATACTCCATGCACACATCTGAAAATGGGCTTCTACTCAGATGGACTAACCTGGTTAACAAATGTCAAATAAAATAAAAAAAAATCTTTCCTGCTATAAACTTTTTACCACACACAAATGCTTCTGTTTTTTTATATCATTTTTTTCTTCTATTTTTTAACTCCTGCCTTCAGTACTTCACCTCTTACATCCCTCTTCCTTCTCTCTCTTTCTGTTCCTTAGCACACAACTTGAATAACTAAAAACGTAATACTGCTGTGTTCCAATCTTGTAACTGATAGTTGTAATTGAAAATTGTAAAATATGTTGTTTTAGAACAAGCAGGTAATGTTAATTACAGTTTTACTTAACTGTACTAATTCCCTCTTCTGGAACTTTTCTCCCCAGGTCTTTGCTAACAGGAGGTGTTCACCTAGTCAGAGCATCCTGTTTAACAAATGTAATAAATAAATTTTATGACGCTGTCATAGTGCATGTGGGTGGTAACAACTTGAGCTGCACCTTTCTGAACTATACCAAAAGAGACATGAAGTTCTCTGACTGTGTGACCCAGACAGGTATGAGTCTAGCACTAAGCTACATTCTACCTTCTCCAAGGATGATACCTCAATATGACCCAAAGATAATCAACTTCTATAATTGGCTTAATATTTGGTGTCATTCAAGGGAGATAAAATATCTGTCATGGCCAACAGACTGTACTGCTTTACCAGTGGTGGTACGTACCTCTTCTTCTGGGCTTTTGTATATTGGCTAAAACATTACATTATCTACGCCATTGTGCCTTTTTTACATAATGACAGCTAGATCAAAACTGCATATCTAGCAAACAAACTAAGGAAAACTTAAAGTTGTTACTGATCAATGTTAGCAGCCTAAACAAAAAAAACTTCACTCTGTGCAAACCCTCCTTACCCTAGATGACATACACATATGTATAGTGACTGAGACATGCTTAAATTGGTGGGGAGCATTCCGGCAGCACAGTGCTACAATGCCTTCCATACATTTAAATCAGCCACTATACAGGAAAGGAAAAAAAAAGGGAAGGAGCCTCAATCCCCATCCAGAAAAGCCTGACATTAAGGCTGATAGAACAGCATGATGCCTTGAGATCCTTCATGTCCAACTTACCATCTACAAAATCCCTTTGGTGAGCCACAGGACACCCTCTTTGACCCAGGAGTGTCATAGTACCTACATAAATGAACTAGAGTTATTTGAGATTATTCCAAATTCCATATTCCTGGATATCTTCAACTATCCAGCCATAGACTGGGAAACATATACCACCACTAGCATGCAGGCCTAGAGATTCCTGGACGTTGTCACTGCAAATGCCATGGAACAACTAGTTAGAGTACCTCTCAAGGGAGCAATATTCGTGACTTTGTCCTGACTAATACTGGTAAAGCACGATCCATCTCCAGTGTAACATCCTTACTTATCATGTCTGACTATATAACTTTCTCTCTAGTAATAAAGATAAAACCCACCTGAACCCAAGTACTTTTAAAAACTTCTCTAACACTAACTTCCTACTTCTGAATAATTCCCTGGCTAGATTGAAATCCCCTCAAACCCAGAAAGTTTTGCTATTTCTGTGGAAAGACACACCTCCAACTTTTACCAGTATGAAGGCAGTTACAAAAGAGCAGCCATACCTAAAAGAAGCAAGTGCAGAGTCAACCCGAAAAACAAGCCTCCCTGGTAGAATCACAGCATAAATAAGGTTTATAACAAAAGGAAGAACATAATAGTCAAAAATAAAAAAAGTGCAACAGCCAGCTAGCAAGTCAAAACGATAAAACCACAAGGTCTTCTTCAGCTATATTTACACCTGCAAGGACAATGCACAGCAATTTGCTAAGCTAATTGTAAACTGACATTGCTGTGCATACAGCAAACCTACTAGCTGACAAATTCAGCTCAAACTCTTCCACTATACATCCCAAATAATCTCGCCAGAAATATCAGGAAATCATGCAACCATAGCTTTTACAAGGCCAAGTCTTAGAGGCAGTCTCAAAGGCCAAAAATGTCTTCTGTTGACACTGGCAGTGTCACAGGATGCACCCTAAATAGCACAAAGCAAGATATTCATATGGCCCTAGCAACACATTTTAACCTCAACCTCCATACTGGCTTTGTATCAGTTGAATGGAGAACAGCAACAAACATACCCCCGCTCAAAGGTGGGCCATCCACCAACCAAGAAAATTGCTGTCCTGTAAGTTTTACTAGCCTCATATATTACACTATGAAAAGATTTATTATGGACTAATCAATAAAGACATAAGAAATCATTGTTACTCAAGGAAAAGATGTTAACTGAAAAAAAGAAAAGGTGAGATGAACATATTTAACTGTATCGCTGTTAAATGTCTTTGGCTGTTCATTCTCTTGGATGCCCTTAAGTTCATAATTTTCATTTAATCTACTGATTCTGGCACCAAGACACATCTAAGATATCACAGTTCTATATCACAGTTCTGTTAAAAGGATATCAGTATTTTTTTAAATGAAGTAGAGCCACACCCATTCCCAAAACCAAACAAGCAAGCTTGAGGAAATGGAACACAAGCACAGAGATATCTTTCATGCAGGCCATGTGGCAAAGTAACCAATAAATTTCTTTATTTACACAGTAAGATTGCTGCAGTGATGTCATAGTAATGTTAGTCACACTCCTAGTCTCTCAGTAGAAAGGACTTTCATAATGGGTGACGAGATGGAATAATCCGAATAGGCATTCCTGAGTGTATGAGAGGGGTGAAATGGAAAGGACCGAGTAGAAAGGATGATAAATACACAGAAAGAGCAGAACACAAGGCAGTTCTGTCATTCCATGAAATGCAAATGCAATATAATGCAAAACTAGTTTACTTTTTAATTTTCTGACTTCTGTATCAGTTGAAAAAATAATTGGCTTTGTCCACAGTTTTGAAGTCCTAAACATGTTAAAAGAACCTTGGGGTATAAGAAGAAATGTGTGCACTTACATAAAATTGCACATGATATTCTATTAAAGATTAAGGAATGACGGGTCTATATTACGACGTCAAACTTGTAGAAGTTTGAATGTTGTAATATCGAACCCAAAAGTCCGAAATACGAAAATAGCAAAGCCACGGCACACAGATTTTTTTTTCCCAGGGGAAAAAAAAAATCAGTGGGCCTTTTTTGGGGCTTTGCTATTTCTTCTACTGTGCTGCGATCTTGGAGTTGGTATATTTAAGTAGGGGTGCACAGCCCCCCCCCCCACTTTAGTTTAAGTTTAAAGTGTAGTATTTTTTTTTGTTTTTTTGTTACGGAACAGAGATTTTTTTTCCCTGGGAAAAAAATCGCTGTTCTGTGTTTTTGTTGTTATTGGGTTTTGAACTTTAAGGTTCGATATTACAACATTCAAACTCCTGTGAGTTCGATGTTGTAATATAGACCCAGGAATGATTACTCACAAGAGAAGGTATAAGCAAGCCTTTTGACAAGATGAGATATCAGTTACCCAGCCAAGGTCAGACTGAATCAAGTACAACAGTTTATAGTAACCTCATAATTGAATATTTTCAACAGGGGTTCTTGGAGTACAGTTGCTGCATACTGGCCACAGAAAACTGATTTTGGTAATTTTAATTTCAGTTATGTTTTTCAACCGATAGCTCTTCTTTGAAAAGGTCACCAAAACAATGGATGAAGGCAAAGTGGTTTGCACTACTTAACCAGGCATATCCAACAACTGGAACATCAACGGATGTTCCTCAATAAAAGAATACAAGGCACAAGTAATATGTCTTATGCAGACCACCTCAAGGACCTATACCTGTAGTCTTTCTCCTACAGGCTGTTGAGAGGACATCTCTGCCTAGCATACAAGGCATTGTCAGACCCAATTCTGATGGACTTGCTGCATATCTGCAAAACAAACAGCAACAAAATTACCCCTTCTAAAGACTTAAACCTTGCCTGTGATATACGGATATACCAACACCTATATGACATTAGAAAAGGTAACTTGATGAATGTGTTGGCAGGTCATATTAAGTCGAACCCGGATCATCGGTTCAAGTTTTCAGCAATTGATCATGTTGAAAGTGACAGTAGGGAGGGGTCCCTTGGATCTGTTCCTTGAATTCAAGGAGTTCATGTGGCAGTTGAGAGTAAATGCCACTAATCCACCTTGATTAAATGATGTTATTTCTCTTTCTAGGTATTTAAAATTAAAGGCAGATTTTCATTTATGAATACAAAATATTAGTGTATATAATCATAAATGTAAGTTGAAGGGGAATATGATTGACAGCATGTTTCAAGTATATGTGGTTTTATAGGGTAGTTGTAATATGTTTGATATAGTGTTTAAAAAAGGCCAACAGTGTCATTTAGTTTATGCACTTAGGGCAGTGTAATTGAGTATATACATATATTTTACTAGTAGGAAAAAATTCAAAGTATGTTTTTTATGTCATGCTCCATTTATACTCATGGAAACTTACAATAAAAAAGGGGGGCTTATCTGTAATTGATGTTAAAAATTTAATGTGTTTTGTATGTTGTTATGTGATGATGCCAGGTTATAAAAGGAAATTATGTGTTTATTACATTTTTATTTGAAGAAGTCAAGTGCAACTACAGACGAAAGCGCTAATTAAACAGTTCATCCATTGGCTGTGTTCGTTTTTCTTTCTTGTTACCAGTTTGAGTTGTGTTTTGAGTTTTCACTTGCCTGTGATATAAATAGGGCCTGCTGGACAGATGGGTATGTATTCCAGAGACTACCCCTTCTCTAGATCAGGCTCCCCATCCATGTGAAGTAGATTTCCTCCCTTGCCCACTTGGATGGGGAACAGGCAGTTCATCCCTGGTTTGGCATGTACGTCTCCAACAGACACAGGTAACTGTAAATGTTTCATGTCCCAGGTCCCTGCTTCTCACTGTTTCATCTCCCAAGCCCCTGCTTACACTTATCAGGGGTACCAGAACTTGTCAGAGATTTGGGATACATGGCTAGCCTTAAAATGGTCCTTAGCCTAGTAATCACCTATGAACCACAATTCAGCCAGTTCTACTTTGACTAGGTGACTTAAACCCTCGTGGATATGTATAAATGTAGAGCATTTGATGTTGGAAATAACTTTTTTTAATATTTCCAATAAGTTCATAGCAAGTCCTGTAATAAATGTAAACAAAAAAAATGGGAAGCGACTAACAGTGGTCAAAGAGTTAAGGGACAGTGTTCAGTACACAGCTGTATCACTGTAAGGATGACTTCTGGTCAGTCTCTTTATTCTTTTGGGATAATTGTGTAAGTGTGTCTTTTTTTTAAAAAAAATGTTTTAATGACAGTTTAAATAAGGGCTAGACTTGATTTTTTATAATTCAAAGCATGGTCCTTAAAGTATTGTTTTATCCATTCCGATATTTGTGATATTAACTGGTGTGTATATTACATAGCTTTTGCAAAAAAAGTCTGATCCGAGAGTTAAATGAGACTGATGATGCTGACTGTTAAGTCTACATTTCTGTAACATTTAGGAGCAGAACAGTAATAAATGAAAGTGAAACGCTAGTTGGAAAGGGTAGTTTTGGATTAATGTTAATGCTGGGATCCAGTTATAATGGAATACACAAATGACATGATAACTGGGGACGTAAGACATGTACAAGGAAGGATATATCTTAAAGGAGATGGTGTCAGAAACTGGAATTAATGGTAAATGTTATGAGTGTAGGAACTGGATTTTTAATAAAAGCAGAAGTTTAATATGGAAACATTTGAATGTTTGGGAATAGTTTTCTGCAGAATTATTCTGAAAGGCAAACTGGATAAATTGTGCACCAAGAACAGAAAGCTAAATTATGTACAACATTTCAAAATCATAGACAAAGAAAGCAAAGTGTTTTGGATGATAACTTGAGTGCAGTATCTGTTCATGTAGTATCAGCATTAGAACAAGAATCCAAACATTGAATGTGGGGGTAGAACTCAAAGATGGTGGTTTGTGGTGACAGTGGGGTTTGGCTCCTGCTGAACCACTGGTGCTTTAAACAAAACAAATCATAGGAAGTTATTAGGCTGTTGGCCCTGAGGACCTTACAAGGCTTACCAAGAATTTAGCCCATGATTCAACAAGTCAGCACCATATGCCACTGTCCAGCAGGGAGACAGGTGGAATCAAAGGGGTGTATTTTCTCTTCCCCATCCAGGTATCCAGGTTGCACTTAAAAAGGTTTAATGAGGTACTCTGCTTTACATGGAGAGGGAGTCTGTTCCACAAAAGAGGGAGTGTCTGGGACACAAATCTGTCCTGCCAACATGTTCTATTGATGTCACAGACCAGGTTGAGATCACGCATGTGGGTTACTCAAGTGGAGCTTGGATTTTTTTCTCAGACAGGAGAATACAGCAGTGCCTGGGTAATTTCCATACACTAAAGGGTATCCCTTCTTAGAAACGGTAAAGATGGTATTCTTGAGGCCATCTGACTTTTCTTAGTATCACAAATTTGGAGAATGACCTACTATGGGTCATTCTACAACTTTATTAATAGCTAAGTCAGATAGAAATTCTCTGAAAGAGTGATAAGGAGAAGGATTTAATTGTGGTAAATCCTGAATCCCTCATTCAAAAGAAAAGGGAGCAAACTTTTATTCAAATATAAGTAGCAGCTAAACTGTCCAAAACCATCTGAATGTGACCACACAATGGTAGAGATTAATATACTATTCTTTTGTTTGTTTTGTTATGTTTGTGCTGTGAAACTTAATAATGGACTGAGCTTGATTTCATATGTATGCAGTGCTATGGATATTCCTGTGTGGTAAGAAACAAACTTATTTTTTTATTTTCTGAAAGTGTGATCAATTAATATTCAAACTTAATATTTAAGTTTTGCATCCACCAGGTATAGTAATGAGGTACACATATATGAGTTCAAAGACACTCGCTGATAGTAAAAATAATAAGATCATGACCCTGTTATTTTCTGGTTTTGTTAGTTCTAAGGCATGGAAACATCGCTCTGAATCATTATAATTTCAGAAGATTGAGAGGGAATTAAAATGAAGGAATAAATTATCTTAAAATCGGCTTAACTTATGAGGAAAGGCTACACAATCTTGTTGATTGTTTTCTACTACATTGTAGACTGATTATATAGCATTTCACAGTGACTATTTGTTTGACTGTTTTAGACTGTCGGTATCACACAGAAGTAACAAGAAATGAATTAGAACTTTAAATAGGAATAACAAAGCTTTCCTTTTTTCGGTAAGTAAACAATTTGGCATTATCTGCTTATACTACTAATTAAGGTAGATGATCTAATATGAGGATTAGACATGTATGCATTTTCTGAAAGTTGCATTTATTTTATTTTATTTTTTTATTTATCTTTGTTTACCTGAAATGTCCAACTGGAATACAATCCTTTTTCAGGAGAGGCCCAGGAGAAAAGCTTCACGTTTAACACCAGTTTTGATATGTACACAAAATACATTTACATGATATCAGAAGGAATATAATATATAGGTAAGTTTACAAACATCAGAAAAACAAATTTACAAGATCTTACATAAACTACATTTAGACACAGAGCACATAGCTTGCATAGGTATATAAAGTCTTAAACATTCATTAGCAATAGACACATATTCTTAGTTGCCATAACAGAAGCCATTTTAATCCATACCCCTAAATACTTCATTCTGTTTTGTCAACATATGTGTGTATATTACTGAACCCATTCATGTCTGGGTATGTAATTTACAGCTGTAGGCTGTATTTTATCTTCAGTAATTTTATATCCTGAAAAGAATTGAAATTCTCTCAAAATGTTCCACAAGACTGATATGTGTTTTTCTGGTTTTATTAGGTATAAATATTATCTTTTGCAAATAAATCTAACTTTTCTTGATTACCATAACAATTATATTCTTGAATTTCTGAGTTCCTTATTTTCTTTGCCAGTGTCTCTGAATATAAAGCAAATAACAAAGGGGAAGGATGACAACCTTGCCTGATTGCTCTGTTCAGACAAAACTTATCAGAGAAGAACCCTCCTACTTTAATTATTGCCTGCGATCCCTCATATATATCCTCTTAATTAACATTATTATTAGATCAGGGAATGCAAATCATACCATTGTCCTACTCATAAAATTCCAAATTAGTCTGTGGAATGCTTTCTCTGCATCAAGACCTACTAACAACAGCAATATTTTCTTAAATTTTGCTTCCCTGTGGATCATCATTGTGCTATTAAAGTTGTCAAATGTTTACCTCCCCTCCACAAAACTACAGTGATCCATATATATCAATTTTGGCAGACCTTTGCTGTTCTTCTAGCTATTATAGACATAAACACTTTACAATTATTGTTTAAAATTGAAATGGGTCTATATGTAACTGGGTCTGATGGGTCTTTACTGTTTTTAAGTATTACACCCATCACACCTTTCTTTTAGGATGTTGGTGCATCCCTCATTTTAAAGTTCGGTTAAAATCTTCCAGATTTTTATCACTTTCTTCTCTCCTTGCTTCCAGACTTCCACAGGAATGCCATCTCTTCCTGGAGACATTCTTGCAGATGGATTATACATCACCATTTTTATATCATATTCTATATTAATTGTTAATTATTGAGTCTCATCTACCTCTGGCCTTGGTCTTCATAGATGTTCCTATTTTGTGTTCTATCTTGATTTACGCATTTTTCTACTTTATACGAATTTTAATGAAATTTCCAAAATATATCTAATACCGCTATAGGATCTATGGTTATTTTTTATTTTTACACACTCCCTGAGTTTGGCAACAACCCTTTCTACTTTTTGTTGCCCAATTTCTTGTGCTGAAAGTTTTTGTGTTCTGGAGTTATTATGAAAAAACAGTTGCTTAGCAGCAATCTTTCTAAACTCATGCATATTATTCCAATTACTTCCTTATTTTCTTTTTAGCACTCTACAGTTGCCCCTCTTCTTCTTCTACAAGATTCCCCTTATTCTGCTATGCTTTAATCTTTGTCAGCCCAGATAAATAATTCCTGTTACTTATTAACCTTATTTATTTTTCTTCTATTTCTGCCCTGTTATTAAACTCCACTTTCATTTTATCCACTAACTAGGCATAATGTATTAAGAAAGTGGGTAGCACATTGGTGCAGCTGTTAAAGTTGTCACCTCATATCCAGAGTTTCCCTGGTTCAGTTCTCAGTTGGAATGATTTCTGTGCAGAGTCTGCATGTCCTCACTGCAATCGTGTGGGTTTCCTCCAGGTACTTCAGTTTCTTCCACATTTCCAAAGACATGCGTCTGGAGTGTTTCTTCCCAGGACTCCATTGAAAATAAGTTGTGCTCTAGTCGGACTTTCCAGGTCAACAAATGTTAAATAAAAAAAAAATACATTTCTGTCTTCCCTAATAGCTCTCAATTTCTACTACCTAAATTCCTCCCTTTTCAACAGGTAGGTATGGAAGAGCCAGTGTCTCATTTTCACTTCATTACCATGCATTTTTGTTTGTTTTAGATTTAATTGGTACATGTCTGAAATAGTTACTGGATGTGTGTAAAAGCTGTCAATTAAATGCACCTGTTCCTGTGAAATATAATTTCTGCCTAGTCGAGCTCAATTATTGTACCTAGGGGAATTGATGTAAATTCTCTGAGTTCCTACTCCTCCTACTACTGAATTCATGTCTTCCATACCAAATCTTTTCATAACTTTCTTCAGAAATAAATCCTTTGTTATAGTTTCCCTTCCATGTCCTCACTGTTATAAATCAAGTTCCAGTTCCAGCTATAAGTAATATTCCCTGCTGAAAGTTGGTAAATCCCCACATTAAATTCATGCCAGTGTAATCCTCCTCCCTTGCCAGTAGCCCCTTACTGCCACAAGTCTACACCTTTATTATCTTCTTCTCCTCTTCTATCACTATTGGAGTTCCTCTAGCAGCTAGTATAATTTCTCCCCTTTTCCATTGTCCCTGAGATTATGCTGAATATCTATTCCCGAAATGCTTTCTTTATCAAATTCACATGCTCATTTCTTTCCAAAATTGTCTACTGCAGTATTGCTATTTGCACTGTGCATTTCTTAATGTCATTTAGTACTTTTACCTCTTTGTCTATACCTGTGAGGCCATTTACATTCGAAAATAATATGGATAGTGTAGTCATTATGATAAGAAGTTATCCCCATCTGTCATGTATGACACCTTTTTTAAATGTCTATTTCCAACTTTTGTGTTACATGCACCCAATAATGTTTGGCAGGTTAATCTTTTATATGGTTGTTTCTTGACATCTGTGTTTAAACCTCTGTCACATGTTTTCAAGATTTTGTTTTAACTCATTACAGTCAGGTGATGCCTACATGTGTTTCTGCATTTACATCCTACTAACAGCTCTAGGTGTCAAATATTGCTTCTTCATAATTGCATTAAAAACTCTTAAATTATTTTCCATAAAAAGTAGTAAAATATTTTATCTTAAAGCTTACACAGTGGTAAACATAACTGCTGATATCTGACCCCTGTTTAGTGCAGGTAAATATAAATTAATTGCTGTTAGTGTAATATTTATTTATATTGCCATAAATATTATGCTTTTCTAAATATCTTGGCAACCAAGTAGCACAGGCAAGCCTCACATGAAAGTTCTTAGCTGGGTGAATACAATGCTGCAGAAAGTATGTCTGTAACTTGAATGGTTGCTGAGATATTGTAAGTTGTTTACAAAATATTACAGACTTAATAGTAAGTGTGACTTATAAAATACATTTTATGACCTAGAATCTAAAGAATACTAGCAGTATAAAATTTGTTTGTGCTGAACAGTTTACCATTTACACTTCTCTAGTAACTCATATGGTTCCAGAGATATGAACATTCGTTTGAAATGTGATGACATAATTTGATTCTATCAAAAATTTTAGGTTCTGCCCATTGGAAGTTAAAGTGTAAACTTCTAGAGCTCCCTTGGTGGGAATGAGTTAATAAAAACCCTCAAAGACACACACTCAGAACACCCCCAAAACCTACTAATGTAAAACGAGCACAAAAAACTATGTACATCTTCAAATAATAAAGTTTAACCTACCTGGTAGGTACCGTTTTCAATTGTCACAAATTTATAACTGTGCCCATAGGTATTACCTAACCTAAAATTAAGGTTAGCCATGCTAAATCACTTGTTGCAACCTATGCTTCCACTTACAATAATTGCTATGTTATTTTCTTATCTTTCTTCCCCTCCCAGATGTGAGAAAAGCTTGCATGCTTTCAGAAAGCATTAACTTTTAGCCTTATGAAAAAGTGCATTAGCTATCTTTAAATAAAACTAAATTATACACTGCTCTAGTAAACGCATTGAAGTATTTAGACTGTCTAGGGAGCTGCTATCTCTTATTCACTTCCAATAATTTCAAAGTTCATTTCTTACTATGCTGCTGGCACGCCTTTTAATTTGCATGTTTTTCAGCAAACAGTGTTCAGAACATTCCAGGTTTACTGCCTGCTCCTATAATCAGCTTGTCATCATGGAAACATAAGGACATGATATACAACTGCTATCATCTGCAGACTTCTGAAATCACACCAAACCTTTATTTGCTTATTTTTCAAACCCACAATCCTGCACACACACACAAAATGATTTTAGATTAAGCCAAGGATATTACTCCAGACATTCTCCTATGCAAAAGTAAGAGAAAACATATCTCTACATATATTATAATCCATGTGTTTTTACACCCTATCCTCAACCTCAGCAGCCCAATATTACAGCATATTAACTTAAACATGCTTTTGTCCAGTCTTTCTTCTCTTTTTGCATTGCAATGCCTACATTTCTCAACCCAAAAAAACTACTTTGTCTTTATCACATACAGGATACACTGAAAAGACTCATCCTCGCCTCCTCTTGACTACATACTACACAAATCTGTACAACATGCAATTTATATCATGAACTGTTTTATACAAATACTGTTAGGAACATAAATTGTTTTACTTAGTTACTTGTTTTCTTTAGCGTGTCTTCCTAAACATTAATGACATGATGTGGGTATATGATTTTCAGTCCATCCACAAGTTTACCAAAGTCAACAAAAGACCTGTCTTTCTTAGCCACTTTTTCTTGTAAAGCTATATTTCACACATTATTGCTACCTTAGAATCTCACATTTATTCAGTTGTTTCAATGTTGCTGGTCTTCATCCTGCTCATTTCCACCTCCCAGCACCAGGCTCTGGTTTAGGTCCAGTTCTACTAGTCAACTCCTGTGTTTTTTTTCTGTGTCTCAAGCATTTGCCTTTGGAACATTGGAAAGGGTTTCACTGGCAGTCTCTCTATGAGCTTTATTGTCTGAAGAATGAGAAGCAAAGTCCCCTTCTGCTTGATGGATCACTTTTTGTTGGACAAACTTTTGCATTTTCTCCTTAATGTCTTTTGCATCAAAAATGTCTTTGATCCTCCAGGAAAAAAAAATATTCTAAACACAGTTGAATACATCAACTTGAGTCTCACATTGGCCTCTTGACATTCCCTGATTGCTGGGATAATGTTTTTCTTTTGCCTGGTGTGCAGTGAATAATAATTTTCCACAAACACCTTAATGTTCATGATTTTTAATACTTTACCATTCTTCCACAATTTTGTCAGGATCATCTCTTCATGCTAGTATGATTGCTCTTTACTAAGAAAGGTCTTGGCTGTTTCTTGTTGGCAGGTTTGGAGCATACACATGACGTGCTCTTTCAATTAAGAAATCCTGTTTTGGACTACCAGTCCAGTTGCTTATTTATGTTTTCATAAAAACAATATTGTCTGCTCCTTCCAGTTTCTCTGGTACAGCAGAAAAGCTCAGGTTTTCTTTGTGTTCTGTATTATCTAACTCTACCATTTTTGAAACAAATATGCTTAATGAGGCTTATTTATACTCAGCCATCATTTTCTTCATTTTGACATCTGATTTTTTTTTTTGCAGTTTTATCATTTTGACTGAATAGCTGCTTAAAGCTTCTTGCATTTTTTTTCTAGCATTTTATTGTTTGAGTTGATATACGTACCTTTGATTTATTTTTCCTCTAAATTACTGGAAGCCATATATTGTCCAAGAGATAAAGCTCAAATTGCTTTTTGCTGCACAGTTGCTAGACTCTTCCCAGTCATTATTTTCTCTTCAGCTTTTCTAATTCATTTTCTTTTGAGCTCTCTATGTTTCTTCTTTGCTGGCATCAAGGCAGCGTACTTAATAGACAGTAACTTAATTTTACTAAATCTGTCAGAATTCCTAACCTGTCTCTGTTTCCTTTTTCACACTGGGAGATCTGAAATTAAGCTGTTACAGTTTGCAGTTCCTAGTTTTAATAACTATTTTGATACAAAAAAATTACCATTGGTCCAAAGTGGTCTGGTATCAAATGCACATATGAATATCCTTATATTTGAGGATTTTTTTTAATGGACACATATGGCTGGTACAGAATTATAAGAACAGTTCACCAGTGGTCTTCAGATAAAGTATATCATTTTTCCTTTACATACACTGCCAGGTATTTTCAACATTTTCCATACCAGCACTAAAGTTTCACAGTAGGTTTATTAAATATATAGCTGCTACCCTATTAAGTACCATACTTTCAGTCTCTAAGAAGACCAAATACCTTGATTAGCTGTTGGTTACATACACAGACAAAAGTCATAATTTTCCTTTTGCAGCTTGGTGTTACTGTGAGGTGAACTTTTCATATACTGGTGCAAAATACTACTGTATGACACACAGAATGTTGTCAGTGTCCATTCACCTACTTGTGGCCTCTCCCATGGATCAGTTCCTGAGTTGGAAAGACACAAAGAATGATGGGGTCCATCTTAATTTGTCAGGTCTTGTTCCAGCAACAGCTCTGCATACAGAAACAATGCAGTTTAAATCTAGCTGGTTCTTTTTTCCCTGGTTCCAGTTTCTTCCTTAGCAGTTTGATGGCATTTTGTATCCCAGAACAGTTTCATTAGATAGGGAGGTGTGTAGACTTATATATCCCATTTCTGCTTGTTACATGAGTGGAGAAGACTTGAAAATAGTATTTTATTTAATCGGTTCTTTTAAAACTTCCAGAACACTTTGAGAAACATCGCAATAGCAATCAAAAACTATTCTTATGAATGACCCCAGAAAAGACCACAACTATTACTGGGTCCTAGCTGAATTTGTATTATCAGGCCACACCCAACTATACATATGCATAGAATGTTCCCCTCTCCCTGTTCTGTAACTACATTCCAACAACAGGACATGCCCCCTAGGAATTCCAGTGAACACTATTATTCTGAGAGGGCTTTAATATAAATGCCACCAACTCTCCCTTTCAAAAAACTGTTCACTACTCTCAAACAAGTAGTTGCTCATTCATTTAACCAGAGCCGTTCCCAGGATGAATGTGAAAAACGGTCCATGAAGATCAGTGCTGTACCATGGAAAGCAAATGCAAATAAAATAAAAAAAAATTCCACAAGACCTAACCCAAAGACAGGAAACAACTCTACTCTATACTTTAAATGTACTAACTTAACACAGAAATGCAGTAACATATTCAGCCTGTTTAATGCCCTGAGCGATCATTGCCATTCATGGCCTCCTGGTGTTTCAAGGTTACTAAAAAGCCACCCTTTATCAACACCTACAGATCCATACCAGAATACAAGTCCCTACTTCTTAATGTACACTTAGGCTCCATTAATTGGTCTCTATTACATAACCTCATTGACCCTGATCTGGTACTAAACTTTTTCTTGGATATGCTTTCTCCTATTCAGGACATAGTCTTCCCTGCAGTGATCAGACACCTGAAAGGGCAGAATTGATGCCCTCACAGGTGTCTGGTCACTATAGGAACCCAAGAGAGCAGAAATACCAATGGCTGAAACCTGAATTTAAGAAGGTTCTGACAACCAGGGAAGCACTTGACAACAAATAAATACTGAGTTGCATAGGCCCTTGTTGAAGGTAAGACAATATGCCAGACTAGCAATACGTAAAGCACAATTAAAACTGTATGCTTAGAAATAGACAAGGAACTTGAACAAAATGCTCAAAGAACTTTGATCACTAATAGGTAGCATAACATATTGTAAAAAAAAAAAAAAAACTGCCAGCATTTAGCCTAAAGTAGGTACACAGAATTTTCTGGACTCCTTTTTGAACTTCCCAGAAGAAACAATCCAGGACATCACAAAACATTTCTCTACCTTCATACCACCGCCACATATAATCAACAATGCTCAAGATTCATAGCTACAGTCATTCCAGCAATATACACTAGCTGCCTATATACCTTATTTCTGTTTTCATGACATTATTGTAAAAACATATCAGAAAAGCTCAACTAAAGCTAGATAATTAATGTGGAGCATCCTTCTCAAAACTTCACCCCTGTTTTATCAGAACTGGACTTTTCAACCTCTCTCTGTCTCCTCTAGTATATTTCTAAAAACATTTAAACATGCTCTAATAATGCCAGTCCCTTAGAAATGTCGCCCTTTAGATTGTAAATATTTCGAACTTCTTGCTAACTTGTGTCCTCTTACTAAAACACTTGAAAGTTAGAAATATGCAACTTTTTGACCAAATGAACAAATACAGCTTGCTGCTGTTTGTACAACACAGCTTATACAATTTCTTTATCACACTGATTGCCTGACTAACTGCCACAAACCCCATGTTCAACAATATGAATGGATCCTAATTAATAGGGGCCTATTCACTGACATGGTCAGAGCCCTTGAAATGAGATGGTCAGTCACAACCTGGAGCTTCATAATCTGTGTAGACTCAGCTTTGGAAGTCCACAGTGCAGTGCTTCATGTCCTGTCTACTAAGTAAATAATTTTATGTTAATGCAGGCAACCATTTCTCTTCCAAAAGTTCCTTAAAAACAGGTGTCCTCAAGGATCAATACAGGGACCACTGCTTTTCTCACTATTCATAAATGACCTTGCATCAGATGTACCAACCCTTTATATAATTATGTATGCAGGGTATAGTCTTCTTTTTGAATCTAGTAAGAGTATAAACTCAGTGCAGGATAAATTACAGACAGTTTCACAGCCATTAACAGCTGTATGCAAAACAACAGCTTGCTCATCGCCACTCTTTAGTCAGGCATTATGATCTTTGGGACTCCACAAAGACTTCCAAAATCCTCAGTATTAGCAGTACGTATTCAAATGGTTTCACCCTACCAATCATCTTAGAACAAAAAATATCTAGAACATACAGTGCAACTTTCCTTAAACTTCAGTAAGCACATTGGCATTAACATGAGAAAATCTCTTCAGCATTTGAATAAGTGCTACAAAATCACATATTTGCTTTCTCCTCAGCTGAATATGCTGAAACAAGAAACATGCTAATCAACAAAATGGAATATGCATTGAAAATAATAGCTCTACACTGTAGTACAATCACACAAAAAAATCCAAACAGCTGTAAATAGTCATATTTCTAGCAGGTCAAAGAATGCTACCCCTACTGTTTTAGCAGTTCAAATGGTTACCCAACAATGAAAGAGCAACACTATTACCTACCTCTTCAGACCTTCAAAATCTTAAAATTAGGCCACTTCTCACCCACAAAGAAAATCACCAAATTACTCATTATGAGAAGAAATGGTATCCCTACTAAGATCTAGATCCCAAACAACATTGGTGAGAGGGCCTTCTCCAAAACTGCACCTTCTGTTTGAAACAAAATACCAGCAAATACTAGACAAGAAACTACCCTAGACAAATTCAGAAGTGAACTAAACAAGGCTTTGCTCAAATATTTATGCCTCAATTGCTTTAAAGATAATGGCTAATTGATGTATCACCACTGCATAACTGCTAAAATGCCTAGCCTGCACTACTTTGATTAAATCCCTTTGCATTTTCTTTAGGTACACACTGGCTTGTATTATAATGTAACATATATGCAACTACATAGACTGCAATTCACATCTTCATTGCTATGTAATGTGTCTGTTTTTGTATGCCAATCTTTTGACTGTAAATATTCCTCCTCTCTGTGTCTTGTATCTCTTTAATTTATAGTCTAATTTTTGCACACTGGGCCCAGTTCATGACTGAAAAGTGTCTATTGACCATCCCACCCACCCAGTTATCAAAGTGTAATAAATAAATTAATAACTTATTCACCTCTTATCCTTTTTACCAAATCCTCAGTTTATAGTTCAAACTGGTCAACATGTTAAGTTAAATAATACCCGCAAGGGTCTTTTTGCAGTAAACAATCCTTTTAGTCTTATATAAGCACAAATAATGAACATATTTTCTGAGATATGATGACGCGAGTCAGGGCTAGCCTTAGGTTAGCTGGTGCTCTAGGTGAAAGGGCCATCTCCAGCTCCCCATACATGCCATAATGACTATCTCTATACACTTCTTGGCACAGCTGGTTTTAGATGAGGTGGGTTCAGGGCAGAAGCCACTACTAAGCCTGTGTCAAAAACCACTTATACAGTGTTGGTGTGTATGTGGGGGGAGTCACTAGCCCCACAGAAGCCCTGAAGGTACGAGTATTCTGTGATATATTTTATCCCTTTTTCTTTGTGAAATGACTGTAAACTGAGCACGTGACAAGATGGTGACTTTCATTCAGACAACCCCCGCCAAGTAGTTATAACCATTTCTGTGTACAATTTAGATGTTGGGTTGTCATAGGAGAGGATGGCAATGTAATGCATTACACCTTTGTTCCAAACAGTTGCTATACATTAAAATACTCCAAGTTGCTTTACACAGATCATATTGGATCTGCAAAGCCAGAATAACAAGCAAACAACAACAGGCAGCTAGTCATTTCCTTCACAAATAAGCACCAGCTGTTATATCTAGTCTGTCTGCATATCAGTTGTCCAGTTAAGTAGTCCACCTTACTTCTCATGAATGTACGTTACTCCTGCAAAGCCAGATGGTAGTAACTGCATAAAATTAAGCATACAAAGGAAAGGTCAGTTGCTTTCATACAGCCATCTCCATAGCTCTCAACCTCTTGGCTCCAGATTCAAGGACAAATCCAAAAATAATCGGGTACAATTTATTAGTAATGTTAGCATGAGAAGTTGACATATTAAAAGAATGTGAAATAACATGCATTTTCTGAAGCAGAAGAAATCTGTAATTCTAATCATTATCATTTTTAATACAAATAATCCACCACATTTTCTCACAAAATTACCAGTTTTAGTACAGATTGGGAGGAACAGACCAAAATTTTGATCCAAAATCGGGGACAGTTCAGAGGTATACCTAACTACCGCCTACCACCACACAGATAAATCGCCACAGCTACACATTAAAGTTTTCCAAATTGCTCGACTCTAGTCACAAAGCTGGAAATATTCCAGAAAATATCTGGTTGATCATTGCCAGCATCACTGTAAAATAAATAAATAAAATGAATAATGATAATGCTTAGTGCTTCTGCATCACACCATTCATCTCAACTGTCCAGAATTTTGCAGAGTCTTCCTGAAAATACAATCAGTAAAGCCAGGCATTAGTGATTTTTACTTATTTAAAAAACTGCATCATATTTATGCAAACCCTAAGTCCTGCGACAGTTTCATGCCCACCATTCGGATGTTGAGAGGTCTCTGCTCCATGGCCTTGCAACGTTCAAGTGTAACGTGAGGCTGCTTGAACCTTAGTTTTTCTTTTATATATAAAAGGCATTTAGGTAATCAAGAACTGTAAGCCAAGTAATGCCAGTTATAACATTTATGAGTTTAATGGATTGAGCAATAATTTGAATGCATACAGCATATCTGATTCTAGACTATGTAAACAAGGGTCTATATTATTTAAACGAAAGTTCAAAAACTTGAATGCTGTAAACAGCGAAAATGCATAATATCAAACCCTTTATTGTGGGGGGCTGCACCCCTACACCCCCCACTAATTATATAGATATATACCAACTCCGAGATCTCACTACAGTGAGGAAAGGAAAATTTCCTGATCTTCACTGATTTGTGATCTCACAAAACATACATCGATGACCGGCATTTTCGCTGTTTACAGCGTTCGAGTTTTTGAACTTTCGTTCAAATAATATAGACCCGTAAACAATATTAGTACAAAATAAAATATATAAATTGTCAGCCTTATTAAGGGATAAATTAGATCTTGTGTCTGAGCTGAGTGTAGAATGTTACAAGCTTGTTGTCACCTGGAACAAGGGAACTGAAGAAATTATAAGAGCAAGACAGACATGTTGTTTGTTTGCTGTAGTTATCATGATTCAATTTGAATTTTATTAGTTAGTCTTTTGACAGACTTTAATACCCTTTGTAGAACTTTTCTTTGAATAGGGTTGATAAACAGTGATATTAGGCACTATGATATGAGATGCATATCATGATAGTTTTAGCATATTAAAACAAAATACAATGTGCTTGAAGTAAATTTATCCTACTGTTTGTATTTTAAAATCAGACTGTGATCTTGTTTTACCCAGATTTTTTAATTAATATGATAAAGAGTTAAACCAGTTAGACATACATTCAGGAACAACACAGACACAATAACATGTGACCTGGTTACTTGCATAATATGAAAAATGAGAGTTGCAGCATCGAACCCAGGACTAAAGGATACAACTCTAGTTTCTTCCTGAACCCAAATACAATAGTGCCAGATTAATATAAATGCGTTAAAACATTTGGTTGATAGATGCAAGGACAAGATATGCTTAAAATACTGTTCTCGTAGTTAGGTTTCTTTGACTGAATATAATTATCATGCCTGAGGGTACTTTTACACAAACTATCCTCTGATGCACTTAAAAATATTGGCACATGAGGCATATTAGATACAGTACGAGCTTAATAAGTTTTCATATTATGTTAAAATTAATTTAGTAGTGTGGAATGTCCATTATTGTTTTTCTAACAGATTAAAAAAATGTGTAATTGCAGTATGACTGAAAAGTCTCAGCACATACATTATAATTCAGTAATTAGAAGGGCACGCATTGACATGCTTGCATCATTAGAGTACAAATGCTGCATAATACAGTAATCTCTGCCTCAATTTAACCACACCAAAAACAAGTGTTAATGCCAAAACCTTCTGTTGTATTCCATTCTGATCCAGCTTATCCCCTACATACTTATCATCATCATCACCTTCATCATCTTGTCTTTTTTTTTTATCTCCCGAAATGCTACAGTTTTTGTCGCTGTGTATTGTACGTTGCCAGAACTTAATCCTTTGCTGCCACACTGGGTAAGATGGCTGGAAACTAGATGTTTTCTGTCCACACTCAGCAATGCAAACATTTCCATCCACCAGACAGCTAAGGAATTTGATGACTATACAGTATATTCTATTTATAAATCAGCAAACTGTACGCCTAAGCTTGCAGCATATATTGTTTTTATTATGAGACAGTAGTTATTTAATATTTAACACTTATTTGCTGGATGTCATGTTTCGTTGGCATGATTAGAGTGAGGAGTTATTTTACCTTCTTAATTGTAAAATAATATGACAAGCCTGCTGCCTCCCAATAGATGTGTAGGGTTTTAAGGTATATATCTTACTCCTGTTTATCTTTAGAGCATTAGGCCTTTATGACAACAGTGTAATGCCAAAGCCTCAGAACACTTTTGTAGCTTTGCCTGCATTAAATTCCTGTAACACCCCCTGTCATACAGCCTGATTTTTGCTTTATTGTGTGAATTCAGTTCAGTGCAAGAAGTGAATCACGTCATTTTCTGAAACATATTAAAGATTTAATTAGTATGTGGTTAGCATGTCATTTGTCATATGTGAAATGACAGTTGTGGACTTTTAATTTCAACTTGCTTGGATTCTATAAAATTATTGAAACAAAGCAGACACTGCAGCCAGCTTTCTAATGCTTGAAACAACGAGACGATGGAATGGATTCAGAAATGTAACTACCGACATAATCTTACCTTGCACCAAAACTTTTAGGCTAATGCTGTATCCCAAATAGCATATTTTAAAGAAGACACTAAATGCAAACCTTATGAGTAATTAGTGAGGCATTTCACCAAGTTCCTTGGCAGCTTAAATCAGTCTTCATTCACTGCTCTTGGCAACCTGGTGAACAGTCATAAGCAAGGGGCATGGTCATCTGAGGAATTCTATGTGCAACCATTTAAGTTCTAAAAATAGTTAAATACAAATGTTGCTCTCCGCAAGTGAAGCACATAAGCTGCCAAGCAGGATCGGGATAGATCAGACTGTTCTATACATCAACACTGTAATCAGAAAACTGTATGCCATTATATTAATAGGTACTTCTGGGTAGTTTGGGGAAGTTATTGTACCTCCATACATTTATGTTATTTCACCCAGCCATGCAGTACAGTGCTTCATTTTATTGTTAATGCATAATCCACTTAGTACGCCTAGAAAAAACTACAAAAATTGTTGATAAGGAAAATTAGGAAAGAGGGCTTAGAAGACAAATGACTAAAAGCACAGCACAGTTGTAGAAGAGGAATCCTCTGTCTAAAGCTACCTCTATTTGAAAATGTGTCTACAGCACATAATAGGGGGAGACAGCACTACAATGAGAAATGATAAAAATAAACATTAATAACAGGAAAAGTACACAACAGGTACCTTGCAGAAGGTCAGTGACGTTTATGGAACAAATAATCTTCCAGTTCTGATAACATTTAGTTCCTCACTTATTGCCTTTAGTCATAACCTTGATTTGTAAATGAGAAATAGGAAATACATGGAAGAATGGCACTGAAACTTCCCAAAGGCTAGAAAGTCAAATGTTAATATAATAGCCGATACACCTACATTCCTGCAATAGAAACATCATTATCCACACAGTAATTAAATCACAAGTGTCAAGGTTGTCTCCATCAGAAACCCTACACCTGTTACTTCACTTGTATTTTTGATGATGTGTTTCTGCACACTATATGAAGTCTGTGAGTATAGGTGAGGATGGTGACATACGTAGTCTGGACAGTAAGTAGAGAGCTTTGTCCACTGACTTGACTTGTGCATTACTTCTGCTGTCAACATTGCCGCACTGGCTGTTCATTCTCCTCATGTGTTCTATCTTCGCACATTGAACCCCCCCCCCCCCCAAATAGTTGAACTCTTCTACTTTACAAGTAGCAGATTCCTTCTCTCCCGCAGGAAGTAGCCTTCTATTTTCCTGTAGAGGGCTGTTACTTGTAATTTGGAGGAGCTGATTTTCATCTCTGCTGCTTCATACTCAGCAGCATGAAGATCACAGTCGCCCGAGGCCATGAGGATGATAATGTCTGCAAAACAAAAAAGATGCTGCTTTCATATTCCCAAACTTCATTCTCTCCACACTACATCACCTCTATTTTGAGTACTCTGCTCTCAGAATGTAACAGTGCTTCAGGGCATATCTCCTACCAAACTCAAAGTACTAAATAACTGTATGGCCTTCTCACAAAAAACGCTGAATACATTGTCGGTAATATGAGTTCTGTGGCAGTAGAAACCATACATGGCTTGATCTTTTCGCACCCCTAATCAGGTTTCTAATCTATAGATTTTGAACATTAAGCAGTGAAAAAAAGATCATTATTATATATACTAAGCAAAGTAAAGAGCCTAATAATATCACCACACACTTATGGCAATAGTATCACCATAAGCATGTTCAAATCTTTTTGTTCCTCAGGCTGTTTATAACACCCATTAACATTTATTTCAGTAGCTTTAAAACAGGAGCAGCAGAAGTTTGATTTCTGATTGTTTTCCTTTTTTCTTTGGCTTAACCTTGTTTTACTTTACACAAGACAGCTGAGAAGGCAGTTTTAACCACTCTTTTCTTGTCCCAGAGGATTGCCTGGAATTAGTAGCATAGTGATTGTATTGCACTGATGTCTGCCTATTCCCTGTAGTCACTGCCCTATATACTCAAAGCTCCTACCTGTTTCTGCAGAGCTGCTCCAAGAGACCTAACTTCTAATAGCCAAACAATGAGCCATTACCATTTGTAGCTCCAGGCTGCCTTTTGGGACTGTATTGTTCCAATGCTGAAAACTGACTGATGACCTCTTATTATCAGTAATTGCTGAGACTAACAAGAAATATGTGTTGGTGGCATTTTTGTTAGCCCTTTTAAATTCCTTTAGAGGATAATATTTGGCCTAGAAGGGACATATGACATGTGATTTGAAATATGGCATGTCCTCATATAGTGCCAAAAGCTGACAATGCATATGACAAAGAAATGTTAACACTTCAGATGGAATAATAAGCAACAAAGCTGGCATTATACATTTCTAAGTTCCTTCAGTTGTCAGACTTTAGATTATATTCTCTGTATATTTCTTGTGCCTCATGTTTCTTTCTGGTAAACTTGTAAATGACAAATTGCACTGCTTATATTTCACTGTTACATAATTTAAAATTATGTTTATGACATTGTTTTTCATCTGCATCACAGAGTCCCTGAATAAGTGATTTATGTATCTCAAAAGGTTAGCTATAATATATTTCATTTTCTTCATCTACAATCACTACCAAATTGCAGCATAATTAGATATAACTAAGTGTTCCTTCATTCTAAAACTTGTCCTTACTTTAACATAGAACTATGCTAATTTATAGTTATTTGATTTGTTTAGTAGACCGGGGCTCTTTTTCCAACCATGATCTAGTTACGGAAGTGAAGCATGTAACTTGTCAAAGCTACTACATTATTAATTTGCTAGTGAATGAAGGAATAGAATGACAGGTAATGCAAATACATCAGCAGTATGCTATGAAAATGTTTCAAGTACTGTGGTCACATGATTGCAATAGACGAATAAAAAATAACTAAGAGAAGAGGAAACCTATTGCATCTGTTCAGGGGTGGGGTGAAGCTGTTACTTCTACCTCAGAGGTTTTCAACCCTTTAGTGATAGCATAACCCTTCAGTATACACAAGGAAACAGCACTGTAACTAGGGAAAGCTGCCGATTAATTTTAATAGCCTTGGTTGCTATCATACCTGTATAAATTAATGCGTTTACATCTACAGCAAGGAATTGTTTTTTTACTTCAACTTTGGGAGACTTTTTTTGGTCTTCCGTATAAGGACTGCCCAGGGAGCTAGTTGATCTACCTATAGCCATCCAGGTAATCCTGCAGATTCTATCTGCTGTGACAATGTCATTTTGTAAGAATTGTACAGCACTGACAGATTTATAAGTGTCAGAGAGCTCATTTACTAAAGCTGGCCTTTTGTATATCTTCAGATAACTTTACTATAGGGAGCCCAGCTTTTCATCTAGTCATTAAATAGCTGAAGTCTCATGTCACATATTAAACCCTGTTCCACACCTTAAGGCTAGAAAAAAAAATCTTAGCTTATGGGCATTGACTGTGGGATACATCTAATGGTCTAACCCTTGTATTTTTCAAGTTCAGATATGTTTAACGCATTGACTGTGTATCATACATGTCTTCCATAAATTAAGTAAATTCTTCATCTTACCTGCTGCAGGTATTTGCAGACTCTAGTCTACATGACTGCAAACAGTGACATTGTAAGTTTTACATATGCTGTGTTTTATCACTTGAAATGTCAAATAGCTTTAATACAAATTGCTTACCGTTAATATAGTTTTACCAGCTAGATACCAGCGTATGTTGCTATTTATTGAAAGGCAATACAAATAATGCTTTCAGTGAAAGTGTCAACTTCATGCATTCAATGGTGCAGATTCCTCTGTTTGATATCTTGGAAAAAATATCTCTGGCAATCACAATGCTTTATTGGATAATGTGCACATATATCATACTCCGACCATTTGTCTTCTGATAATGAGGTAACGTATTACGCACAATTAATTATTGGTACTTTATGCATATACATGTAGGCTTACTATGAGAATATTGAAGTACAGAACAAAATCCATTCACATCTTCTATTCAGATGTGCAGCATATTAATTAGGACAGAATGTCAACGCGCATATAGCGAAACATTTGAATTCGCACTTTCGACATTCTGTGTTGGCACGCCACTACTGCATATCACGTAATGTAATATTTTTGCAGGGGTCCTGCACCTCCCACCCCCTGTAAATAATATATTCCAACTCCAAGATTGCACTAGAGTGGGGAAAAGGGTAATTTCCCGATCTCCAATGTACCGCAATCTGTAGTCATAACTCTAATGACATGTGCGAATGTATGGGGCATTCGCTATACTGCACACTTACAGTAGTGCAGGTCAGTGAAAACAGGAATCACCCAACTGTGGTTCGACATTCCCATTTTCGTTTACTCGCAATTTTCAAAGTAAACCTATACATGTATTGTAATGCATGTTAAAATATACCTTTGCAATACTTTGTTATAGTGTGTATCAAGAGCATGAGATCTAATTTTTGCAGCACATTGTAAGCTTCTCTGCTACATTTATGAAACATCAGTCTTAGTTTTCTGCATGCAGATGTTACAACAAATGATAATATTTAGAACTAAATTTTGCAGCTGGCCTAGTGTGAGAGACACCCACAGTAGTTACCAACATGCAGAATCTACAGGTTTCAACTTATACTGTTCTATTTTAAACTTTGATATAGTATCTTTGTTAGCATTGCCTAATCAAAGTATTTCAATGGCTGAGACAATTTAACTTGCAGGCTTGTCTTTGCCCGTGGGCAGGATTCATAGACATGGCATTCCATGTGTGACAATAGGAGATACTGCCCGTCATGCCAGGAGAAGTGGGGCAGTGGATGTAACATATGCTAGCATAATTTTTTAAAATATTTATATGTCATTTGTATATCAAACTGATTAGTACAGATGCTTGTGTTTAAAAATGTCTGTGAGGTTTGCTTGTGTTAAAATGTATCAACAGTGCGCCCTGCTGGAAGTAAAAGAAATGTACATGTATTATTGTAACTGAATTAAATGCATATGTTTTAACAGAGAACTGGAAGAAATGAGGTTAATCTCAGACTTTAAAATACATCTGAAATTAAATGACTTTATGGGTTAAGCCATAAAGATGTTATCCCACAGTTTTGAATGGAGCCAGAGATGTGATGTCTGTGCTAGAGAATAGGTTGTAGCTCCTGTAGGAAGAGTGAAATGGTTTTATGACTTCCAGCAGCTGCACCACATGTGGTGTTTACTGTGTATTTAGTATTTTCATGTTCTTCTTTATTTATTATTAAATATATTTAAACTTTTCATTGTGGGTGGGCCTTTTTAGAAAATATTTAAGTTTTGAGAGTATTTACACATGTTTATTTGGTGATAACTCTGGCCACTCCTGAAAGCCTGGCTAACATTACCATTTGTATTAATATTAATTTTACTCAAGCAGAATTGGGTACCCTTTTAACAGCTTTATAGTAAATGACTGGTGGCAGTGAAACTACCGTATAGTCTAGACAGAAGGTGACATAGCTAGTAAATCTGTGCCAGCCTTCCCCAAGTGTGTGTTTGTGTCATACCTCTCAATCTCTTAGAGCAAGAAATCTGGACAAAGCCATAAGCAAAAATGGGACAAATGCCCAAAATAGGAACAATTTTTAAATATTGCTCTTACAAACCTAAAAATTTGATAGAATAACAGGTTTTGCATTAGCATGAATTTTCTGAAAGATATTATGTCCAAAACTCAAATGTCTGTCATTATTTTCTAACTTCATTCTTTAATGATTTGCCACTAATTTGCTTGAAAATCGCCATTTTATAAAAAAAGGACCAAAATTATGAGGCAAAAATCTGGACATGCTGTGAAAATCTGTACATTTGAGAATTATGGTGTGTGTAAGCTACTTGGAGCAGAGACATGAAGCACTGGTTTCACAGAGAGGGTGCAGGAAGACTTCACTTGGACATTCGGCTGAGGACTTACCTCTGAAGCTGTGCCAGTGGGGAGTTTTACTGGGGACCTGGAGGGAGACAGAGAAACCCAGACAGTGGGCTGACTCTGTTCCCTGTGTACTCTTAAGGGAAATTGTGCTTGGTGCAGAGAGGTCTGTGCATCTGGAAATACTGAGTGTATCCATTTGTATTCCAAGTGAATGTCCCTCTCCAGTGTCAATGGCGAGGATTCAGGCTCCTTGATTACTGGGGACATCATATAATGTACCATGCTGTTGCATGGCAAGGCAGCTGCAGTGTGCTTAAAAGATTCAGAGAATACAGTCTAGGAAGGCCACAGATGAGTTATATTACTCTGCACTCATCTTGCAGCCATGTACTGGATGTATAGAAGTGACAGGCAATTTGAATGTATGAATTTATAGTCTACATAACAGTGCACCATTCCTAGCAGCTGCTCTGCTTTGCACAGTAACTGAGCAACCAGAGGACATATCTTACCTGCACTGTGAAGTGACTCTATCCTGGCATAATGGCTAAGGTGTTTACCTCAAAGACAGAAGGTGCAGGGTTTGATTATCACCTTTAAAAGGAATATTGGCTAGGCTTAAAATGACCCACAACAGCAGTGGCATAATGGTTAATGTTTTCACCTCATAGACACAAGGTCCATGGTTCTATTCTGACCTTGGCTTATTGACTAGGATTAAAATGGCCCTTTAAGGTAGTTTGCCTTGTATTTACCTTTGAACCTATGATCAGTTGTACTAACCTAATCACAGTAGTTGCAGCTGTTTTGAGTGTGTCTTCCTTAGTGCCACATAAACTGAATATTGTGCGATTGTGTTTAACCACCACACACACACACACAGACACACACACACACACACACACACACACACACACACACACACACACACACACACACATCAGAATAGTATTTTGCATCTCTTTATTGCCATACTATCTAGAAGATTATGAGCATTTATCTCCTGGTTCTGTATGCCTTGTAAAAAGTTACTATCATTTTCATTTCTCAAAGTATTTTGGGTTTCTAATACCATGACAGCAATGGAGCCCATTCCTAAGTCTGGGTAGAATTACAGTTCATGAAATTAGTATTGTTTCTTTGATGTTAGCCAAGAGTGCTCTTCTCAGCCCCCTAAATGTGCCCAGAATTGCTTCTTTGTGTAGTTCATGTGGGGTTGCATGTACCGGTAGCATATTTAAGTACAATTGTTAATTCTTTTATATTAGTCCATTGCTCTACTAACAGTGTCACAGGTATTCCTCCAGTCTGCAGGGTAGACAGTGTCATGGTGGTATACCCTACTGACAGATCCTCACCTGCCCCTCGGCCCATCCTTCATAGTTTAGTGTGTGCAAACAAAACACTTTCATGACAACGCCTTCCAAAAAAAAACTAGCCAAAATACAGCTCATACAAATGTGGCACACTCTTCCATGCAGTACGCATTGTAAAGACACTTGGGGTGCCTCACTTTTCATACAGTGCTCAGTCTGCAGAGCAACGCACGTTTCCACATGCTACCCAATGTATAGAGCACATCACTGTGCCACACCCTCCCATAAAGCATCTGGTGCACAGCGCACTTTAGTGCACCATGTTTCCACATGCTACCCAATGTATAGAGCATATCACTGTGCCACACACTCACATAAAGCATGTGGTGTACAGAGCACTTTAGTGCACCACATGTTTCCACATGCTACCCAGTGTATTTTTCACATCACTGTGCCACGCAATCCATATAACGTCTGATGTATAGAGCACTTTAAGTGCATCGCACCTTTTCATACAGTACCCAGTGCAGAGAGTATTTTAGTGTGCCACTCTTTCACAGTGCCCATTATGCAGAGTATTTAGTATGCCATATCCTTTCATACATGTCCAGGTGTGCAGAGAGCTTTACTATGCCACCTGTTTCCATATATAGTGCTCAGTGTACAGGGCACCTTTCAGCACAGTTACCAGTGTACCAAACACTTTAGCATGTAACAATGTCCACAAAGCAGCTACACCAGACCGGAATCACCAGGACACGTTTACTCGCAATAAGGTACTGACCACAGGCAAGGTAACCACAAGGTTTATTAACGTGCTAAATTATATATCACAAACAAACACACACGTTTTCGTCAAAGGTACTGACTTCTTCAGATAAAATCCATTAATCAAACCCCACCTTTAAATAGTATCAACCCACACAGGATTAATCAATTAATTAGATAAAACCATCAATCAATTACAACATAAATATATAAGCAAAACATTGTTTAAATAATCCATACTTTCTTATAAAATAAATAAAATAATGTACAAATGAAAATGCATTCAGTATATATACTACAGTAAATAAATAATAATTTAATATATACATTTGTAATAAATAATGACATTTACCTAACTAAATGCATCCAGATTTTAGCTTTAAAAGAGGCACTATAGAAATGGACTCATTTAGTCCTGGGGGCTGTGTGGCCTCCAACAAAATTTGCCAAAAAGTTTCCCTATGTGCCAAACTAGCCTCCCAGGGCCCACCTCTTATGTCTTTTAGAACCATTTCTATGGCAAAAAACAAAAAACTTGCCCCTTGACATTCTGTTGAATGCTTGTACAATGCGTTGGTGTTTTTACACTTGGCTATGTCATACCTATGCTCGTATATGCGCCTCTTAAACTGGCGCTCAGTTTTTCCAACATAGAACGCTGGGCACATTTGACACATAGCCAAGTAAACCAATCCACTAGATGCACAATTACAATAACCATTGGTTTTGATATCCCTCCCCCGACTTTCTAAATATAAATGACTGCCTTGTATAATAAACTTACAATAGGGACAACGCCCACATTTGTATGTGCCAGTTTTGTTTTTTGAAGTTGGTATACAAAATTCCTGATTTTCCAATACCCTTTTCATATTCTGGCCCCTTTTATATATAGTTTTAACTGACCTGGCTTTAAAGGCATTCAAATCAGTAAATTCTTGGAACATAGACCATTCCTGGTCAACAATGCTCCTAATATGGAATGCATTACCACTAAAGCTGGTAATAAAAGTAAAATTACCAAAATTTGCTTCCGTAGTACCCATAGGGGTCCCCCCATCCAATCCTGTACATGTCTCCCCCAAAATAGGTCTAAACCTGGTATATCGAGCTGCACTAACCTCTTCCTGTACTGATGTAATCAATTCAATGGGATAACCCCTCTCCAAGAACAAAGCTGTTAATACCCCACATTCCAATCTAAAATCTTCTTCAGCAGAAGTCATTCGAGATATTCGAACAAATTGTCCCTTAAGAATACCTCTTTTTTGATAACGTGGATGTGAACTAGTGTAATGTAAATAACCATTGGAGAAGGTAGGTTTTCTGTAAATGCAGGATTTTACCCCTTCCCCCTCCTTTATAAGAGCCACATCCAAGTAATTTACTCTTTCAAACGAAATCTGATGGGTGAATTTTAAAAAAGAGGTAGTGGTATGTAGGTAATCAATAAACTTTTGGATGTCACCCACAGGGCCATTCCAAAAAATACATATGTCATCAAGAAATCGAACATAAAAGTTCCAATGATTAGAAAAGGAACTATTGGTGACATACTTTTGCTCCCACATATACAAGATAATATCCGCGTAAGTTGGGGCACAATTAGCTCCCATGGAAACTCCCGAAATCTGATGAAAATACTCACCAGCAAAGAAGATATAATTATTTTTCAAAACCAACTCCATTAAATGGGTAATGGTATGGATATCATTGTTGGTAATATTCGGGCACTCCCACAAAGCTTCCTTCAACCATTCCAACCCTACCTCATTAGGGATAACGGAGAAAAGATCAACCACATCGATTGTCAAAAACACAACATCTTTTTCAAATAAATGAGGTTGTATGCTACGTAAGAAGGCCCAAGAATCCTTTAATATATAACCTTGCCTTCCCCACAGTTCTTTTAATTTCCAATCCAGGTACTTAGAAATACTGTGTGTTTTGGAGCCCTGCGCAGCCACTATGGGTCTCAAAGGAGGGTCCTCCAAATTTTTATGTACCTTGGGTATCCCGAAAATAGAGGGTACCCGTGGATTGGAATTAGAAAGGAAGGTGTAAGTGTCCATTTCAATTACCTCCTGATCTAATAAATCTTGTATAGCCAGGTCAATTTTGTGGTAGGACAAGTGAATCTCATTTATAGAAGCAGAAGTATACTTATCATAGTCATGCAAAATATCATACATCTTAGCCTGATACAAATAGGCATCCATGATGACAGTCCCCCCACCCTTATCAGGTTCCATGATTCTCAACCCAGGTTCCTTACTTAGTTTTTCCAATAAATTCTTTTCATCAATAGTTAGGTTGTCCCTGAATCTATCCGAACCTAATTCCTTACGGAACCTCCTCTCAATCCTTTGCTCAAGATTCTTGAGCTGAGGATGTAGTGGGGGGTTAAAAGTACTGGATTTTCTCAGATGTAAACTAGAAGTACCAGATATGCCACCTAAAAGATTTTCTAGGTTCAATTTGCGTGTAAAGAGTTTTAAATCTAAAATTGCATGTACCAAATTACTACGCTTGTTTGGTACAAATTTAAAACCCTTTGTAAACAATTGGAAACATGTATCAGTGATCCCAAAATCACTGTAGTTGTAAATACAGTAGTTATCTTTGGTGTGTAGGGAAAACTGCCCTGACGGTGTAATGGACGACTGGTCACATACTACCAGTTGTGTCCCCTGTTCTTCTTCCATACCCGAGGGGGCCCCCCACCCCCTCTCTGTTCCTGCGGAGCCCGGACTAAAGGGGGGTGATCTTTGTTGGAATGTTGCCCCTGCTGTCGTATACGTTCGGATCTTTGTAACACCTGTTCGCCCTCAAAACCTTCCCCTGATGTTTCATCCGTAGAGAATACTTCACCCCTAGAATTCTCCAACATAATGGGATTGGGGTCATTAGATCTATATGTAGCTTCACTGGCCTGATGATAAGTGTGCCATCTATTGGACGGAGGGTTAGGATACTGCCGCCCCTCCTGATATTCTAAAATATCCCTCCTTAACTTTTTATATTTACGACTAAGTACCATGTCGCAATGCAGATCTACATCCCTCCGGATGTCGTGATACTTGGCTGAATCAAAAAGTAAATCTTCTGTCATACGTTTGTAATAATGAGAAATATCTTGTTGCAATATAGAAATCTCATGACTATTTTTCTTTATAATTGCTTTGACTATATTTAAACCACATTGGTCAAAGGCAGCAATAAGTTCTTTATGAAAATCACTACCAGGTATAACCTGGTTAGGGTATTTAGAAACCCTGAGACCCTTAGGTACAATACCTTTATTTAAATTCTCAGTCAAATATAGATTGTCCAGCTCCAAAGTTTTGTAACGATACAAGGCATTTTCAAATAGGCGTTGGGTCTCCAAGTAACACTTTAGCATACTATCCCACCCATACAGTCCCTGCATACAGAGCACTTTAGAAGGCGACATGAGTCCATACAGTTCACAGTGAACTTTATTTGTATTTTGTCAGCTGATCTAACTGTACTGGGCAATGGTCATTTTCTAATGGGACTTGAGAAGGAAAAGCCTCCAAGAGAAAAATAAAATGAGCATATCTACCAAGGTAACAGAAATGGGCAGTGAGTCCTAAAAATATCATGGAATCTGACTTCTCAGACAGATTATTTTCTTTACTCATATAATCACAAACTTTTTCAAAGAAAAATGACAACATTAGTTCTTGTTTTATTGATTATAAGTTTATGCTCCAAAGCCCAGTGTGAATGCTGCAATGGTATTACTGTAAGGTAGTCAATGTGCCCTCCCTGTTTTTACCAGCGGAGAACAGAACTATGTCATTTGCATAAATCAAGCCATATAACAGAGCTATGGGTCACTAATGTTAATAATAATATATACTAAAAGTTAGGGACCTATTAGAGAACTTTGTGTCTATCTTAATAGACAAGCATCTATTGAGTTGATATTTTGTACCAAGCTACTTTCTGAAATATCTTAAGTCCATTTTATAGCTTCTGTTTCTACTTCCATTATTTGAGGATAACATAATTATGTTGAGCTATGTTGGATACCTTAATTGTAAAGAATCCCATCACAAAATCAGAGTTGATACTGAGTGACGGTGGCATAGATGGATATGATCCTATGCCCCAGGTGACCCAAGTTCGTTTAGCAGCGTGGACACGTAGTAGTGCTGAGAGGAGAGGAATGGGTGTGTTCCTCCAGGTGGTAGAAGATACCTGCATACTGTGTAGGTTTCCTCAATGTAGGGGCTGCAAAGGAAATATGTGGTCTGGTGTTGGACTTGGCTCAACAAGCCATCAGTGGGTGGTTGTCTTCACTGTTGGTATCCAGTGGCATATACCATTATGAAAAAGGCATTGTAAACTTCTGTAGTGGCGTGGATCACAGCCTCCCTACCCAGAGATAAGGTGACACCATAACATATTCCCCCATTACTAAAATCCATCAAGGGCATAATGCATTTCTGTAGCTTCTTGAATCCTTTGGAGAGCTCTCCCTGTTACTTGCTAAAACTTCTACAGAAAGGGAACAAAATGAGCATAGATCTGGTGGAACTTAATGGCTGGGTGGCATAAGGGCAAAAACTCTATAGAAAAAGTCAGTCAGATTTAGGCTCTAGAATCAGTGTAATACAGCACTTCTAGGTATTTAAATAGAATAATACATCTGAAAGCTATGCTGACAATCTTGAACTATTACTATTTCTAATACTTCAGAAATAGGTTCGCAGTATAGACATGCAGTCGAGAAGACCACTGAGGAGACTAGCCAAAATTTTTAGTTGCCCCTAAGCACTGTCTGATTAAGTTACCTCCTTAAGGTCACACAGCGTACAAATGAAGCCTGATGAAGTCATGCCCTGTAGCAGAGGAAGGCTGATGAAATCATGCCCAGTAGCAGAGGAAGGCTGATGAAATCATGCCCTGTAGCAGGGGAAGGCTGATGAAATCATGCCCTGTAGCAGAGGAAGCCTGATGGAATCATGCCCTGTAGCAGAGGAAGCCTGATGAAATCATGCACTGTAGCAGAGGAAGGCTGATGAAATCATGCCCTGTAGCAGGGGAAGGCTGATGAAATCATGCCCTGTAGCAGAGGAAGCTTGATGAAATCATGCCCTGTAGCAGAGGAAGCCTGATGAAATCATGCCCTGTAGCAGAGGAAGGCAGATGAAATCATGCCCTGTAGCAGAGGAAGGCAGATGAAATCATGCCCTGTAGCAGAGGAAGGCTGATGAAATCATGCCCTGTAGCAGAGGAAGCCTGATGAAATCATGCCCTGTAGCAGAGGAAGGCTGATGAAATCATGCACTGTAGCAGAGGAAGGCTGATGAAATCATGCCCTGTAGCAGAGGAAGGCTGATGAAATCATGCCCTCTAGCAGAAGTAGCAGCTTGTTAACAGCTCCTAGCGTTATCCATCTGTACTACCTGCCAGATATTGAGGAACGCAAAGGTAAACTCCATCAGACCACTAGTTTTTCACCTATTTTCCCTTGTAAAATATTGAGGATTCCACATTTTCCCAACATCACTCTGGGACTTTTTTGATCATTATCTGATTTATATCACGCATGCATACATTCCTTACTGCAGAGCAGATCTTTTGGTAAGATACATAGAGAAGCAGTTCTGGTTAGGTCCCTCGTAGGGAAACTGCCACACCACCACAGCTGTCCCCTCTGCAAGGTGGCTACACTTTAAAGAAGTTGCACACTGGGGTAGATGGCACAGCAAAATGCTCATTCACGTTTGTTATACCATGTCTTTATATGTCACAGTAAAGCCTCTGTTTCTCACATTTTATTACACTTGGCAGTTATCAGCTTGATATGATTTTTATCAATGTCTCTGTTAAGCACACCAACCATTCCTTAGCACAATATAGCATAATTAGCTCACACCTTGCTGTGCTGTTTAATTACTGTCTATGTCCTACTGGCAGTAATTATTAATGTATACTACTAATCAGAACTGGACAAGACATACTAAGCATGACTGCATCTTTTCTGTGATTACTTGGGAGCGCTGTTTTGATAAGGGCGTCAGTCAGAACCACAAAGAATGGAAGCAGAGGGTAAGAGGATCATAGCAGGACTGCAACACTACAGCTCAAAACCTTAACTGCCTGTACCCCCCCCCCCCCGTTAGCTCAAATAATACATTACATACAAAATGTTTTGACCATATTCATTTTTTTAACTAAAGAAGGCATTGAAAACAATTACCTGGTATAAACTAGTGTATTTAGCTAAAACCATTATAAAAACTGGCACAGACAAACTAGGCATTGTTGAATGCCACATTTGAATATATGCTTCACTACATGGGTCTAACAGTCAGTTGTTTACTTTCTAAATTCTTTTTTTTTTTAATTCTTTTTTGCAGAGTAGAGCTCTGTATAGTCTGCCTCTCAAGTCACTTGCAAGTGTTATCTAAATATGTTCCAGTTATCCAAGAAAATGAAGGCAGGTAAAACTGCACAGACATTTAAGAGTCTGCAAATCATTCTCAGATCTCTGTTATTGTGCCAGGACCTTCACACTTCTGCTTAGTATATGGGAATTATATGTATTTGATTGAAACCTTCACAAATGTTATACCAGCATTCACCATCTGTCTTTGTGTGTTCTTTTTGCATTCATTATAAAAAATATCTAAATTCTCAAAAATGTTTGTGCCCCCCAACAAATGTGCCATAATTACATACATATTACAAAAGCTTGTATTCCACGTATGACACTTTCTATGCTTTTAACTGTTAAATCTTGTTTATTCATTTGTCCTGTTTCTGAAATGTAACATGTCAGAAATGTAATGAAGATTATTTTAAGGGTTTTAGTGTTAATCATAACATGATATGACTGATGAAAGTATTTTGAGGAAACATTCAGTATCTATTTAAACAAGCAGACCTAAATATGTATCTTTGGTAGTAAATTATGTGTTACTGGTGTTCTATGATTTTAGGGATGATTATGATGGAATTTAAACAGGCAACATTGCTAAACAACACTTCCCAATCTTTTCTGTGCCTAGTGTCTTCTACAGTCAGTACTGTCTCTGCAGAACAGTTGTTGAAAAACAAATGTTGCATATTAGCAGGCTAAGAGAACTAAAAGAAGAAAGGCCCCCCCCACCAACCTGTCCAACAGCCTCCAAAATCCTTACCCTCCCCCCAATTGAAATACCCAGACATTTCTTAAAGTCTTTCTTTACTTGTACTCTAATACCATTGAATCCCTTTCAAACTGAAATCTGATTTATTAGGTCTGGGCATCTTCCTTTTCTATGTTCCCTAGTCTTTTGTTCTACTCAGTCCTTAACTGAAATCCAGCCTTCTTCATGTGTAGATATTTCCATTACTCATAATGTATTACTTTTTCCTAGTTTTATACTGTGTGTATTGGCTGACATGAGAATAAAAATCTGTTTTAATTTCTGCATGACAACTAATTCAAAATGTTCATAGCAGCATTCAGAATCTTGTTTCTATTTTTGGATTTGTCCCCACACCCCTATGCAATTGGTTTTGCCACTGTGTCCCACTAACTATCACAGTTCCAAGATCATTGTGCCTTGAGGAAACAGAAATTTCCAGTGTGTGTGTGCGTATGTATGTGTGTATATATATAAATATATATAGATATATATATATATATATATATATATATATATATGTATATATATATATATATATATATATGTGTGTGTGTGTGTGTGTAAAATATATATATATATATATATATATATATATATATATATATATATATATACCATCTATATTTGAAAATATCCACAAGCACAGGACCCGGAGCCCACCAAAAATCAAGGCAAATATTTAAGACAAAGGTTTAATGCGTATTTCCAAAACACAAAATAAATCCAACCAAGCGCTTTCGCTCGGTACTCTACCAGGCTTTTTCAAGGACTGAATAAAATCTTTATAAATCATCCATTTAAATAGTAATGTACCATGTCAGCTGGTCAACAATTAATTCATCAGTTAATTAATTAATTAAAACAATGACTCCATACATTTCCTTTGATAATTAAATAATAACTCCACATCTTTCATTCTTTTAACAAATTATTAAAATACATAAATGAAATGCAATATCCCTAACATTAAAAACTGAAGAAAACAACCAGGCTCTCTCACCACGAAACTGTATAAAGTCCTGATGTATCCAATCCGGACTTAAAGCTCATATAAAGTGCAGCGGCAGAACAGCAAATCAAGAGCAGTAACTTCACTTACTCAGTATGCAGTAAGCATATAAAGTGCAACAACAAGTCAATAAATCAAGAGCTATAAATTTCACTTTTTTGCAATAAGTAGCAGATAATCCAGTATACGAACACCAGAAACGTTTATTGTAAGCGCTTTCGCGTGGTCACCACCACGCTTCATCAGACAATGCATATAAAATTCAAAACATCTATTTATACAAATAAATCTAAAAAAGGCGCCAAATTAAAACAAATAACTCATGCAATTTTCCAATTAAAAAGTTAATAAAGACTAATTAAAAAGTTTTTGGTTACTACATTCCATTTAAAGGGAGCCTGAATTTTTAGAAGAACTAAAATGTTCATACACCATGCTACAGCTAGTAGTCAGTATTAATGGTAAACACTAAAAGTTGGTACTGACGACGAGTGTTTTCAGAAATGAATAAAAACTAAATTAAACTAAACCACCTGATATACAGTGTGGAAAAGCACATTTAAAACACATTTAATACAAGAACGATAATGACGTATGTATTGAGCATTGCTCTGTACAAGTTGCTCTATAAAAAATTTTTTACTTTTAAATAGATGAATAAATAAATAAATAATTAAATAATTGAATAAATAAATATCTGTTTCATAGAATGTAACTACGATATTGATGGCACCAATGAATTATATTTCTACTATTTATTAAATTCATAAATATAATAGTAGATTCAATTATTAATCAAGATCATAAGTTATTATTGTTCATAGTGTCATATATCTAAACAAGTGTTAATATTGGTAATTATTAAATATTGAATAATAAATATTAAATATTAAATATTGAATGTTAAATATAAAAAATTAAATATATATGCATACATGTAATTACAATGCAAATGTGTAGAATGTATAAATATGATGTATATAAATATATGTAAATATGATTGTTTGTGAATTAATTGATGTGGTATATAAAAAATAAATGTAAAAACTATTGATGAAAGATGTTAAATTATGCATATTAAAAAGCCGAACAATGTCATCAAAATGTTATGTGTGTTATACATCTTTCATAGATGAATAAATAAATAAATAAATGAATGAATGAATAAATAGTTATAAATGAATAGATTTTGTATATGTGATATTTAAAAAATAAAATGAACAAAGTAGACATGATACAATATAATAAAACTGTGATATTAAGTGTATATACATGGATAAATACAACTACTGAGGTACTACTATTAGAAAAGACTTTTGAACATTTGTGAGTGAGAGATTGGAAAATTGATTCGACAAAAGACAATGTACATGTGGTACAAAATAGAAAAAATCAATAGAGAAATATACTGAAGTTAAAAATCTAAAGTACATGCCATTGATAAATATTTGATTGTAGAGTTTTATCTAGCTTCCAGAACCGGTTTAATGGAAACTTGATTGTTAATGCCAGGGGGTATGTGTGCAGCCAATCTTAATATCCATTTTAACTCCTTGTTATTTAGAAGTTTTTAAAAAAAAATTCAGGCTCCCTTTAAATGGAATGTAGTAACCAAAAACTTTTTAATTAGTCTTTATTAACTTTTTAATTGGAAAATTGCATGAGTTATTTGTTTTAATTTGGCGCCTTTTTTAGATTTATTTGTATAAATAGATGTTTTGAATTTTATATGCATTGTCTGATGAAGCGTGGTGGTGACCACGCGAAAGCGCTTACAATAAACGTTTTTGGTGTTCGTATACTGGATTATCTGCTACTTATTGCAAAAAAGTGAAATTTATAGCTCTTGATTTATTGACTTGTTGTTGCACTTTATATGCTTACTGCATACTGAGTAAGTGAAGTTACTGCTCTTGATTTGCTGTTCTGCCGCTGCACTTTATATGAGCTTTAAGTCCAGATTGGATACATCAGTACTTTATACAGTTTCGTGGTGAGAGAGCCTGGTTGTTTTCTTCATTTTTCTGCCTCCAGTTACAGGCACTCTCTCTTCAGCTGCTGGTGAAGAGTTTTTTTGTGTATAACATTAAAAACTAAACATATCCTAATGAACTTTTTATGACTACTCTGTGGAACCCCATCCCAAATATATTAAAGTCTCGCCCTTCTTAATTTTAACATTGGGGCAATGTTAATATTGTCGTTTAGTCGTGGGAACCTAGTTGCGTCTAGTTTTAGCTGCCAATAAAGTTCACGGTATTCAAGTAATGTTTCCCAACTCCCCCTCTTATTTCAGGCGCGACTTGCTCCAATACCATAAACTTTAATTCCATTTCTTTACATTTCTGGGAATGCTTAAAAAAAGCATTTGTTCCTTTATTTCTCGAGATGTCATAAAGATGCTCATACACCCTTCTTCTTAGGGATCTTTCTGTTTTACCAACATAAAAACCTAAACAGAATATACAGACCCCTAAATATACTACTCCCTTCGATGCACAATTATAATAATTATCAGATCTTATCTCAAATTTTCTGTGCGGTAGATAAAATGTGCCCTGATTTAGCATAGCAGTACATTGAGTACAGTGATTACATTTAAATGTCCCCATTCTCTTCTTATTTGTCTTAACATTTTCCTTTCTTTCAAACCATTCCTTTAAGTTAACCCCTCTCCTTCTTATAAAGTGAGGATTCTCCACAAAAAATTCCTTCAGCTCTTCGTTCACCCCCAAAATCGGCCAGTATTTGATGATGATAGCTTCCAGTTCTTGTGCCCTATTGGAAAATGTGTACACAAAATTATTCTTTTTCTCAGCTTCGGAATTCTTTGTTTGTGGTTCTGCCTGCGTTAATGTTTTACCTAACCCTAATAAAGGTGGGTATTTCATCTCTCTGCTGTTGCTGACTTCATGAATTATGTTGTTTATTAAATGCTCAGGGTACCCCTTCTCCAAAAATAAATCTTTAAGGATGTGTGTTTCTTTATTGAAAGTTCCCAATAAACTGGACATCCTTGAGGCTCTGATTAATTGTCCTTTAATAATTCCCTTTTTTTGATAAAAAGGGTGTCCACTCTCGAAGTGCAAGTAAGCATTAGAAAAAGTAGGTTTCCTGAATATTTGGGATTGAAAGCAAGAATTAATGTAATCTTTTGTTAATTTAATATCTAGATAGTGTAATTCATTTAAATTAATTTCATGAGTGAATCTCAGAAAATTTGTACTTGAATTAATAAACTGTATGAACATTTTTAATTCATCCTCTGTGCCAGACCATAATAAACAGATATCATCCAAATATCGTCTATAAAATTTTATATTTCCCTTCCAAGAACTGTTTAATACATATTTTTGTTCCCAATAGTACAAAACTAAATTGGCATAGACCGTGGCACAAGGGGTTCCCATCGCCACCCCTTTTCTTTGCCTATAAAATTCGCCTTTAAACATTAACATTGCCCCAGTGTTAAAATTAAGAAGGGCTAGACTTTAATATATTTGGGATGGGGTTCCACAGAGTAGTCATAAAAAGTTCATTAGGATATGTTTAGTTTTTAATGTTAGGGATATTGCATTTCTTTTATACATTTTAATCATTTGTTAAAAGAATGAAAGATATGGAGTTATTATTTAATTATCAATGGAAATGTATGGAGTCATTGTTTTAATTAATTAATTAACTGATGAATTAATTGTTGACTAGCTGACATGGTACATTACTGTTTAAATGGATGATTTATAAAGATTTTATTCAGTCCTTGAAAAAGCCTGGTAGAGTACCGGGCGAAAGTGCTTGGTTGGATTTATTTTGTGTTTTGGAAATACGCATTAAACTTTTGTCTTAAATATTTGCCTTGATTTTTGGTGGGCTCCGGGTCCTGTGCTTGTGGATATTTTCGAACCATCTATATTTGAACTGTTGAGAAAGAAACAGCTTTATACATGCTTTTTACAAGCTAGCTATTACTTAACTCAAATTAACTTGCAGTAACAAATGGAAAAGATCTGTACAGATAGCAAAAGAAAAGAACCTAGGTCCGACCAGGTTCGACAGACTAGACCTGGTAGGTAGAATGTCTGAAAAACTATGGGTATTATTTTATGGCATTGTTCAAAACATGGCATAAAAAAAAACAGTAAAGTATTCAAGTTACTGGTACATTTAGAAAAAGCAAAAGGGTTGTTTGTGAGTCTTTAGAAGTGGCTGAAGAAATAAGATGGTAAAAATGTGTCAGTCTTAATAGCAAGAAGATATCAGGAAGCATATTTAAATGAACAGTGTAAATAAATTATAAAAGATAATCAGTGGAGACGAGATTACTTCAAGAAGATTGGTGATAGGAAGGGGAAACAATAGGTGTGCTAAAAGAAAGATGGGCGAGACCAAGCAAAAGATATTAAGAGGTGGTGGCAGGAGGAATATACAGATATATGATAACGGTCCAGATGTCACTGAGCCATAGGATAGGTTTGTTATTTTAGTTAGCACCAGACATCCTTATGAATAAAGCTAAATTGGGTCTAGAAAGCCTTGATAATAACTAGGCTGAACAAAGTGTAGAATTTCAGCTGGTCTGTATACAGTCCTGCAAAATTATGCTTTTACAGTAAATTTGTAAAACATTAGTTTCCATTGGATTGCTCAAGTTAAATGGATGGTTCCTAAAGGTCTTATGGTTGAAATTATGCAACAGTTTCACTTGTTTCTCATGTTAGCAAAGTAATAAGATCTTATAAACTTGACTCCACCAGTATACGGACTGAGAACTACCTGATGTAGAAGCTGAGTTTAGAAGTGGCAGAGGCGCCAGAGATCAGATTGTCAATATTGTTTGTATAATAGAGAAAACAAGGGAGTTCCATAAAATAAAAATGTTGCTTTAGTGACTAGTAAAGTCTTTGACTATGTGGATTATAAACTGAGGCAAGTTTTAGCGAAATGGAAATACTCTGTCACCTTATTTGCCTCCTAATAAATCTACATGCAGAGCAGGCGACAACAGACCTGAATACGGAATAAATGACTGAATCAGAATTGGAAAGGAAGAATATTAAGGCTGTATATTGCCACTCAATTTATATGCTGAATATATTCTGTGAAAAGCTGAGTTAGATGACTCAGATGCTGAAATAAAATTGCTGGCAGAAATGTGAAGAAACTCATATGTACAGATACCAGTGTAATGGCTGAAAGCGAGGAAGAGATTAAGATTGTGCTGATGAAGATGAAAGTAGAAAGTTCAAACAATGACTTACTATTTAGCATCAAAAAGTTTAACAATATGTCATCTAGAAAAAAATTATTTTCATATAGATGGATAAGAAATTGAGACAGCGACATATTTTATGTCCTTGAGTTGAAACATCTCTGGAGCTAATGCAAATGTGAATTTAAAATATTCTTGTTTCTTGGGACAAAAGCTGTGACAAACCTATACAAACTATAAAAATGCAGCACATCACAGGTCTAATTAGGTAAAGTTATTGTTTTTTTCTGGTAATAACATATATCTGCGAGAGCTGGATTGCAAGTAGTGCTGTGAACTACAAAATCAATGCTTTTGAACTATGGCAATAACTCTTGAGAATTCTGTGAATTGCAGGAAGATCAAATCAAGTCAGTGCTTAATATAAAATAGGCTTTTTCATTGGAGGGTCAGATATTAAAACACTTGGGTGGCAAGGATTTCCATATGTTCAGATAAAGTGCGGCTGAGGTGCAGTTCAGAAACAGTAGCTGCACCAAAGTGAAGCAGTCAGAGCAGGTTTGAGAAACTTGCTGCTTTCTTTCTCTTTTCTTATGCAAATGTAGGCGAGATGAAAATGTGGTATGTGTGAGAAATCTGCAACTTTTTTTATGTAAACGAGGTGGTCTTGTCATCATAATATAATTAATATCCGAGTTTTGATGTGCTATGAGCAAATGGATTAAAAACAAGCAAATCTATGCCTTTTCTTTCCACTTGGCAGTCAAAAAAAAGTCAGTCCGTTTCACTGCAAGCCTATTTCCCACTGTGGTGTGCTCATCTTGTTGGCATCAAAACCCGATGCCCTTCGTGGTTCACTGTTGCAGTCATGATTGTAGGGTTCTTCCTGCCAGCAGCAGCCCTCGATTGGCCAGAGTCCCAAAGTCTGGATCGGGCGTCAGCTGAGGTCACTTGACGTCAATGCGCCAGGAGGTATAAAGACCTCAGCCGACGCCATTTCCCCAGTCTTTCTTGCCGCGCGGTGTCCTGAGCAGTTCGCAAGTGCCGGTCAGCTTTCTCCTGTCTATTTTTTGGATTTTATTTCGTGGATTTACATTTTTCAAGCTAAGTACCCCATTCGGGAGGTCTTTTTCTTGCTCCTGTCAGATGTCAGAAAAAGTTATTGTTTGTATTTCATGTGGGACACACGTACCTCATAGGGATTTTCACTCTTACTGCCTTCACTGCCTGGGGCCTGTCCACATCATAGCTAATTGTAGGTTTTTTGCTACATTTAACCAATGCACTATCAAGCGTGGGGACATTTTGTTTTCTACTTCTTTGGGAATCCCTTGAGCAGGATTATTCCTTTCCTCCTTATGAGGGTTTTGATGCTGAAGAATCCTTTCTGATTATTCTTTTGGTGTATCTTTGCATGATGTGAGAGTGCTTTTCCACTGGAAAGGGCAGGAATTCTCTGAATCTGAGAAAAGGCTTTGGGGTTTTCTTCTTTTCCCACAGCATGGGCCCCTGTCTATTCCCCCTGTATTGGACAAAGGGGAAGCCTTTTTGTCCTCCACCAACCAACCAAGTTCTGACAACGGATGTTTCAAATTATGCCTGGGGAGCCCACATGCACGGGAGATGGCTTCAGGGTGTTTGGACAAAGGAGCAAACACACCTACGCTTAAATTTGAAGGAGATGCTAACTGTACAGAATGCCCTGTTAGCCTTCAGGGACCTTCTTCTACCAGGCAGTTGTTGATAAAGACAGACAATATTACAGTGATGTGGTACATAAACAAGCGGGGGGCTCTCACTCTTACCCCCGGTGCAGATTAGCTATGATTCTGTGGTACACTGCCCTGACCTGCATTGTCAACTTACAAGCACAATTCCTGCCAGGAAAAGACACCACTCTGGCAGACACATTGAGCAGAAACATTTTGGATCCACACAAATGGATGTTGGATGTTCAGATATTCAGGATGATAATAAAGGCATGGGGATGTCCGGACATAGATCTCTTTGCATCCCCTCAGAATCATCAACTTCCAACATTCTGCACAAGGACCTACCACAAATTAGCATGGAGAGTGGATGCCCTCTCATTCAGTTGGAAACACCTCTCAGTATATGCTTTTCCTCTTCTACCTCGGGTACTTCTGAAGATGAAACAGGACAGACCGCAAATGATTTTAATGGCTCCCAATTGGCCTCGGCAATTCTGGTATTCCACTCTGATGAACCTAGTTCAGGAGCCTCCCTGGATTCTGCCTCAACTCCCTCATCCACCGTCTCATACATGACGGCTGAATCCTGCACAGTCATGTCAAAGCTCTGAATCTAGCTGCCTGGCGGATCCAGGGTCTGTAAACACCTCCACCCTTTCCAAACAGGTAATGGATGTCATCCTTGAAGCTAGAAGGCCCAGCACTAGGAAATCTTATGCAGATAAATGGAAAATATTTTTGCTCCAGGAATCAAGTCCAAGGTGGTGATTCTGCTGTTCTGAACATTTCTCTGATTGTACAATATCTAACAGACATGTTACATACGGGCCTATCTTTTTCATCTATTAAGCTTCATGCCTCTGCTATTTCTGCACATTACAATACGGATCCTCCGATTTTTTTTCTCATCCATTACTTAAACAGTTTCTTAGAGGGGCTAAGAATATTTGGCCCCCTATAAGAGCACCTGTTCCCACTAGGGATCTTAACTATGTTTTGGAATAATTAACCTTGTCTCCTTTTGAGCCTGCAGCTTCCACGGATTTGAAGTTTTTGTCTTGGAAAACTGCTTTTCTTTTGGCCATAACCTCTGCCAGTAGAATTTCGGAATTGCAAGCACTCATGGCTGTGGAACCTTTCATTATTTTTCATCAGGATGGGGTATCCCTAAGGATTAATCCCACCTTTATGCCTAAGGTGGTTTCGGCAGTGGCCTTGAATCAGAAAATTCATTTACCTACTTTTTATCCTAATCCTCAAAGTGGGGAAAAAAGTCTTTTGCACTCTTTAGACGTGCACAGGCAGCTTCGTTTTTCCCTGCACAGGACCAAGATATTCAGGAAATCTGACCAATTGTTTGTCACTTCTGCTCCTTCTGTTCAAGGGAAATCAATCACTATGCAAACTATTTCTAAGTGGATTGCCCACTGCATCCAGTTCTGTTATTCTTATCATGGCAATCCAGTTCCTGTTAATATTAGGATTCCTTCTACCCGGGCTACTGCTACTTCAGTAGCCTTTATTTGTGGGGCTCCCACCAAGGATATTTTAGAGGCTGCTACTTGGAGTTCTGTGCACACTTTTTTCTAAGCATTACAACCTCCCTCTCTATTCTAAATCTAGGGCCGGTTTTGCTTCTGCGGTCCTGCAAGGTTTTGTGGCCGCCCCTTCTGTTTCTCCTCCAGCCACCCTTCCTTAGCTTTGGGACTTAACCCTACAGTCATGACTGCAACAGTGAACCACGAAGGACATAGTACAGTTGTGTACTCTTACCATAAATGTAGATGTTCGAGTGTGTTCACTGTTGCAGTCTAGGTTACCCTCCCTCCTACCCCCTCTTTTGTTTTTTCTTTGCATCTTGTCTGTTATGAGGTATTTTGCCTGATGTGATTTTGGGAATGGTTTCATTTTTAGCCTTTTCTTTTTGGGCACCTGACATCTGAGGCAAGAAAAACTGGGGAAATGGCATTGGCTGAGGTCTTTATACCTCCTGGCGTATTGACATTCAGGATAAAAGCGACCTCAGCTGACACCCGATCCAGACTTTGGGACTCTGGCCGATTGAGGGCTGCTGCTAGCAGGAAGAACCCTACAGTCATGACTGCAACAGTGAACACACTCGAACATCTACATTTATGGTAAGAGTACACAACTGTACTTTGTGTATTGCAGAACTCACTGGCTTAGGAGAAAAAAGTATAGGCAAAGGATAAATCACCTCGCCTTTGCTGAGCAGGAGTTATTGGACAGGTTATTCTGGGGAGTGAAAAAAAAAACAGAGGCTTTGGTGATGTTGCATGATACATAAATGGGAATTGGAGAATGCATGGCCCTTCTATACTTGTGGATACAGTGATTTGTACAGCCCTCACTACACTTTTCGCAGGGACCTTCTAGAGAGCTTGACATGCCTGCTTAAGTTAATTGGTGTGATAGTGTGCACCTATGTTTGTATAAGGGACCAATATTGACCATGGGGGAGTATTACTAGAACAGAGAGGGCAACTATTGTATCAGATGCCAAGTAGTGTGTGATGCATGAGTGTACATCACCAGAGTGCCAGCCTAACATCCTGACCCAGGATGCTCACATTTGGCATACAAGCTAACTGCACTGCTCATTTTGTATGGTAGGCTCCTCACAATCACCTAGTTGGTAAGTTCTAATGTTGTTAATCACTGTTATTCTGTGCATTTATAATTACATAGGTAGTCTGAAGCAATCACCACCTGTTTTCTGTGTCTCCTCATTGTTTTGATTCCCAGGTGACACAGGCTTCCCATTCAAACCTTGTCAAATTATATCAGTCCATAACTCTGGTGGTTGTTGGGGAGTGCTTTAACTCTGCCCTGTCTCAGACACAGAGATAGTCTTTGATTGAGAGTTTGGCCTTCTCCAAGCACATTTCTAATGCCCAGATGAGTTTGGTGCCCTTCAGTATGAACATGTTACTGCATGCAAGATGTTTACTACCTGCTGCATTCTGCATTACATGATTATGCATCAGTCTGGCATAAGGCTACCACTGCCAGTCACAGTTGGTGTCAGAGCAGCCCCCACTATATTATGTCCCACCCACAAATGAGGATAGCGATGAGAGCCAGCCGATGGCAGAAGCATGGTCATCCATCCAGCAGGCTTGTGCATGGTATAAAGAAGCAGCATCTGGTCCACAGCTATGGACCATGACATTCTCTATATAGCAGCATCTGGTCCACAGCTATTGACCATGACATTCTCTATATAGCAGCATCTGGTCCACAGCTATGGACCATGACATTCTCTATATAGCAGCATCTGGTCCACAGCTATGGGCCATGGCATTCTCTATATAGCAGCATCTGGTCCACAGCTATGGACCATGGCATTCTCTGTATAGCAGCATCTGGTCCACAGCTCTTGACCATGACATTCTCTATATAGCAGCATCTGGTCCACAGCTCTGGACCATGACATTCTCTAAATAGCAGCATCTGGTCCACAGCTCTGGACCATGGCATTCTCTATATAGCAGTATCTGATCCACAGCTATGGACCATGACATTCTCTATATAGCAGCATCTGGTCCACAGCTATGGGCCATGACATTCTCTATATAGCAACATCTGGTCCACAGCTCTGGACCATGGCATTCTCTATATAGCAACATCTGGTCCACAGCTCTGGACCATGACATTCTCTATATAGCAACATCTGGTCCACAGCTCTGGACCATGGTATTCTCTATATTGTAGCATCTGGTCCACAGCTCTGGACCACGACATTCTCTGTACAGCAGCATCTGGTCCACAGCTATGGAACATATCATTCTCTATATAGCAGCATCTGGTCCACAGTTATGGGCCATGACATTCTCTATATAGCATCACCTGGTCCACAGCTATGGACCATGACATTCTCTATATAGCAGTATCTGGTCCACAGCTATGGACCATGGCATTCTCTATATAGCAGCATCTGGTCCACAGTTATGGACCATGACATTCTCTATATAACAGCATCTGGTCCACAGCTATGGGCCATGACATTCTCTATATAGCAGTATCTGGTCCACAGCTATGGACCATGACATTCTCTATATAGCAGCATCTGGTCCACAGCTATGGGCCATGACATTCTCTATATAGCAGCATCTGATCCACAGCTATGGACCATGGCATTCTCTGTATAGCAGCATCTGGTCCACAGCTCTGGACCATGACATTCTCTATATAGCAGCATCTGGTCCACAGCTCTGGACCATGATATTCTCTGTATAGCAGCATCTGGTCCACAGCTCTGGACCACGACATTCTCTGTACAGCAGCATCTGGTCCACAGCTATGGACTATATCATTCTCTATATAGCAGCGTCTGGTCCACAGCTCTGGACCATGATATTTTCTGTATAGCAGCATCTGGTCCACAGCTCTGGACCATGACATTCTCTGTACAGCAGCATCTGGTCCACAGCTATGGACCATATCATTCTCTATATAGCAGCATCTGGTCCACAGTTATGGGCCATGACATTCTCTATATAGCATCATCTGGTCCACAGCTATGGGCCATGACATTCTCTATATAGCAGTATCTGGTCCACAGCTATGGACCATGACATTATCTATATAGCAGCATCTGGTCCACAGTTATGGACCTTGACATTCTCTATATAGCAGCATCTGGTCCACAGCTATGGACCATGGCATTCTCTGTATAGCAGCATCTGGTCCACAGCTCTGGACCATGACATTCTCTATATAGCAGCATCTGGTCCACAGCTCTGGACCATGACATTCTCTATATAGCAGCATCTGGTCCACAGCTCTGGACCACGACATTTTCTGTACAGCAGCATCTGGTCCACAGCTATGGACCATATCATTCTCTATATAGCAGCATCTGGTCCACAGTTATGGGCCATGACATTCTCTATATAGCATAATCTGGTCCACAGCTATGGACCATGACATTCTCTATATAGCAGCATCTGGTCCACAGCTATGGACCATGACATTCTCTATATAGCAGCATCTGGTCCACCGCTATGGACCATGACATTCTCTATATAGCAGCATCTGATCCACCGCTATGGGTCATGACATTCTCTATGTAGCAGCATCTGGTCCACAGCTCTGGACCATGACATTCTCTATATAGCAGCATCTGGTCCACAGCTATGGACCATGGCATTCTGTATATAGCATCATCTGGTCCACAACTATGGACCATGACATTCTCTATATAGCAGTATCTGTTCCACAGCTATGGACCATGACATTATCTATATAGCAACATCTGGTCCACAGTTATGGACCATGACATTCTCTATATAGCAGTATCTGGTCCACAGCTATGGACCATGACATTCTCTATATAGCAGCATCTGGTCCACAGCTCTGGACCATGACATTCTCTATATAGCACATTCAGGTCCACAGCTATGGACCACAACAGTCTCTATATAGCAGCATCTGGTCCACAGCTATGAACCATGACATTCTCTATGTAGCAGCATCTCGTCCACAGCTATGAACCATGACATTCTCTATATAGCAGCATCTGTTCCACAGCTCTGGATCATTAGATTCTCTGTATAGCAGCATCTGGTCCACAGCTCTGGACCATGACATTCTGTATATAGCAGCATCTGGTCCACAGCTCTGGGCCATGACATTCTCTATATAGCAGCATCTGGTTCACAGCTCTGGACCATGACATTCTCTATACAGCAGCATCTGGTCCACAGCTCTGGACCATGACATTCTCTATATAGCAGCATCTGGTCCACGGCTCTGGACCATGACATTCTCTATATAGCGGCATCTGGCCCACAGCTCTGGACCATGACATTCTCTGTATAGCAGCATCTGGTCCACAGCTATGGACCATGACATTCTCTATATAGCAGCATCTGGTCCACAGCTCTGGACCATGACATTCTCTATATAGCAGCATCTGGTCCACAGCTATGGACCATGGCATTCTCTATATAGCAGCATCTGGTCCACAACTATGGACCATGACATTCTCTATATAGCAGCATTTGGTCCGCAGCTATGGACCATGACATTCTGTATATAGCACATTCTTGTCCACAGCTATGGACCATGACAGTCTCTGTATAGCAGCATCTGGTTCACAGCTATGAACCATGACATGCTCTATATAGCAGCATCTGGTCCACAGCTCTGGACCATGACATTTTCTATATAGCAGCATCTGGTCCACAGCTGTGGACCATGACATTCTCTATATAGCAGCATGTGGTCCACAGCTATGGACCATGCCATACTGTATATAGCAGCATCTGGTCCACAGCTATGGCCCATGACATTCTCTATATAGCAGCATCTGGTCCACAGCTATGGACCATGACATTCTCTATATAGCAGCATCTGGTCCACAGCTATGGACCATGACATTCTCTATATAGCAGCATCTGGTCCACAGCTATGGACCATGATGTTCTCTATATAGAAATGAAAAGTTACACACACAGTACTTTTGTGCTTGCAGTGTTACTTGTGGGCTGTGCTGAGTGATCCATAGTCGACATACAGTAAACATTATACATTTCTACTCATTTCATGAACAAAATGCATTATTACACAGAAGTAGCCATCATCATTTCTACACTGGTCAGTGGCACAAGTACTAGTTTTACTGGCAGACCTTACATGGATTGGAAAGGAGCAGGTGACATGAAGGAAGTTTAAGGTTATACAGTTAGCATTTCTCTGCAGTATTATTTATTTATTTTTATTTTACATATGTTTACCGGGTTAGTCTGACTGGATACATATCCATTTTCAGCAGAGACCCGGGGAGAAAAGCTCCACATTTGAAAAGAACAACAATACATAGACTAACATCAGCAATATTCATAGTATACAAAATACAGAGAGACTCATTACAAATGCATTCTATTAAATTCCACAAGTACATGATGAGTAAATACCCAGATATACAGATAGGTTAAGAAGTAAAGAGGTTTGAGCTTTTAATCCCAAGGGAGAAGGATATAACTTCATTCACAGGTCGATTCTATGGTTATACGGAGGGGGGCAGTCTAAGAGGAACTAACGTGTAGAGAGAAGGGCTTGGTGATATAGAGAAAGGTTTAAAGGGATCTAGAGAAGTTTGGGGTGAAGAGTCCTTTAGATAATAGTGTGTGGGTGGTAAGCAGCTATAGGGTTAGTCAGGATTGTCACAAGGGCATAGCCAGTGTGCCTTAAAAAATTACTTGAGACTAGTTTTAAAATGGCTGAGTGAAGTTGTTAGTCTTAGGTTATTGGGAAGGGAATTCCAGAGCCTTCCAATAGAATTGGCATAGAGAGCATCACCTCCTGAATTATTTGATTTCATAGTTTGTACCAGGACACTATTAGAAGATCGGAGGCAGTTAAGGTTGGAGTAGGGGGTCAGAAGTTTGTTCAGAGAGGGTTTTTTTTATGGTTCCTTAATTATTTTAAATGCTTCTGTAAGTTGGTTGAGTTTAAGAAGGTTAGGTAATTCTAACCATTCAAGTTTCTTTAGGTTGAGGCAGTGATGAGTACGGTAAGGTGATCCAGTAACAAATTTAGTGATATGGTTATAAGCAACTGAGAGTTTGTTGAGCTCATTTTTATTGAGGAAGGATAGGACTGGGGAGGCATACAGTAGGGTGGAGAGAAGGTGTGATCGTGCTATAGTTAGTTTGGTATAAGGAGTTAGAAAGTTCTTAATTCTGTACATGGAACCTAGTTTCTTGTTTACTGTCTTAATAGTTTGACTAATGTGAATATCAAATTTGAGCTTGTGATCAATAGTAACACCTAGTAGTTTGGTGTTGGTGACAGGCTCAATAATGGTCCCGTTGATGGATTGAATGTGAAAGATCGTATTATTAGAATGTGGCAGATATTGGCCTAAGGGGATTCCAGAGGTGGGGAAGATTAGAATTAGCTTAGTTTTTATGGGATTTAGAATGAGTTTCCGTTCAGAAAACCATTTTTCAACTGCCGCAAAACAGTGTTGGGTGACTACTTGGAGATTGTGGAGAGAGACATCAGAACAAATCAGGGTGGAGTCATCTGCATATTGAATGCAGGTGGCTTTGGGGATGACTGAGTGGAGGTAATTTATGAATACAGAGAAGAGAAGGGGACCAAGTATAGAGCCTTGGGGAACTCCTATGGTATTTGGTAGCAAGTGAGATAGTTTGCTTTGCCACTGGACTGCTTGTTGTCTACCAGAAAGGTAAGCATTAAACCACCGTAGGGCTAGGTTATTGAGGTGAAGGGATTTAAGGGTGTGGAGCAATAGTTGGTGATTGACCATGTGAAAGGCTTTTGACAAGTCAAGAAAGAGAGCAGAAGTTATTAATTTGTTGTTCCGATTGTTATTTACTGAATCAACAAAGGAAAGGAGGGCAGTGGTAGTACTATGATGGGGGCGAAACCCATGTTGAGTTTTAGACAGAAGATTGTTTAGGGTGAGGTGGTGTAGGAGTTGCTTGTGAGCACACCTTTCCATAATTTTTGCTATAGGTGACAATATTGCTATAGGTCTATAGTTCGATGTTTCTGTAGAGGAGCCTTCCTTGTGAAGTGGGATGACGTATGATATTTTCCAGATTGAGGGGATGGTGGCCTCTGTAATAGTTTTATTAATCAGGATTGAGATGGGATAGGCTATAACATCAGATGCTATTTGTAGGTATTCAGCTGGGAGACGATCAGCCGATAGGGTGGATGGTTTGAGTTTCTTTAATAGAGTTCTGATATAGGTGGTGGATATTGGTTGAAGACTAAAGGCGGGTAGAGTTTTGCCAGTAGGACTTGTTAAGGAGGTGGAAGAAGTAGGTAACTGACTGGCTAGTGCCTGAACGGTGTCAGTGAAGAAAGAGTTAAACGAGTTAGCTATTACTTCAGGATCTTTACCAATAAGTTTTTCAGGGGTAGGGGTAGTTGATCTCCCAGAATAAAGGAGGTTATTAAAACCTGCCCAAAACTTCTTTGGGTTATTTTGGTGTTTGTCCTGGAGATGACAGAAATAATAATTTTTATCCCGGGTAGTATCTGTTTTTGTAGAGTTTCTGAGCTACTGAAATTTGATGCGATCTAGGGGTTCTTTGGTGGTACGCCACTTTACCCAGGCCTGGTCTCTGAGCTTAATTTTTGATTTTCTGTCTTTGGTTAGCCAAAGTGCAATCTGGATTTTGGCTCTGATGAGTCGGTTAGGTGCATAAGAGTCCAGTATATTTAGGAATGTGTCATTAAAGTATGTTACACTCTCGTCTATGGGGAGTGTTTTTAGCATGGACCAGTTACAGGATTTAAGTTCTGCTAGGAATTGTTCAAGAACAAATTTCTTCTTGTTTCTAACTAGTTTATATATGGGAAGGTTTGTACACGTCAATTTATGTTTTATGATGAAGGTGATAAGGTGGTCACTAAGATCATTGGGGAGGGTCCCCGTGGTATAATTAGGTGTGTCTTTATTGGTGAGAATCCAGTCGATAATGCTTTCTTTTTGTTGAGAATTACCTATTCTTGTGGGAGATTTTATATTTTGGGAGAAACCATATAGGTTAATGGGCAGGGGATTCATCTGGTCAGAGTACTGGGACCAGTCAAGGTTAAAGTCTCCTAGTGCAATTGTTTCTTGAGGGTAGTTTGAAGTAAGCCAGCTTAGAGTTAGCTCCACGGTTTCTAAGTTTTTCTCTGGTGGGATGTAGACTACAATTAGATTGATACTCTATTGTGTATCTGAACTTCCGTTTACTAGGTAAAAAATGTATTTAGTTTTCAATCATAAAATGTATCATTGCTCCTGCTTTTTTTTCTTTTGTTCCTTCTTTCTCTTTCTTTCCTATTTTTTTCTGTTGTTTCCTTTCAGATACAAGGAATAAGTGCCATGTTTGTCCCATGAGCTGAAAACAGTGTTTGCAAGGGAACTTCTTGTTGAGTAGTTACTGTGTTACTGATCGTCAAAATTCCACACTTATTTGAAAGGAGTCATACACAGTAGCCCCCCAAAGATAGTGGGGGTGACTATCCCAGAGATCATGATCAAGTGTTGACATGTGATCTTGATGCTAAGTTGCTCTTAGGATGGCATTTCCTGGGTGCATGGGGACTTCTTGATATGGACATGCTGCAGGACTTAGATTTTGATTGAGAGGTTTACCATGTGTTGTGTAAGTGTGATGAGGCCTGATAGCCTTCCCTTATGGGAGAATCCCCATGAACGCCTGAAGCATTTGCTTGGGGTACTTGTGTACAGCCTACTTATCCATGACACATTCAGGCACCTCCTCATCCATGTCCAGCTGTATCCCCGGTGTGTGCCTAACAAGTCTTTACCAGTGTGTGGGTTATGGCTGTCATCAGTATAAGTATAATATTATCTCATCCCTCCACCATTTCTATGTATGAGTGAGTTTCTTTTCGCAAACCATATAGTACTCTGACCATTTCTACCTGACTGTCAGTGGCATTAGTCTGGGTCTGAACTATATTATGGCACATCAGCTGCTGGACAGACAAGGCCTGCACATCTATGGAGCTAGCTGTAAGTGAATTCTTTGTATGGTACTCCTCTGTACAGATGTAACAGTGGGTACTGCTACCTCAAAATGGGTTGTTTCTTCACTGAGGAGTTCAGGCTTTGTTGTAATTCCATTTCCTATTTACGCTGAGTATGTGAGCCTGTCACTGCCGACAATGTCATCTGCATGATGTGGGGTACAGGGCTCTGTCAGTACACTTTCCAAATTTGTGTCATGGCCCTCTGGCTGAGCCATTAAAATGACAGTTATGGCATTATAATTGACAGCCATTCTGCATCAGTCCAATGTGGTGCAGAACAGCATGTGATGGTTCTTCACAGGGTCAGCACCAGAAACAAAGTCAAGATGTTGTTAATAGGACCTGTGACAGCTATGTATATTTTTCTCCCATTAACTGGGAGACAACTTTATCCTCAAACATGTATGCCCAGAAATTTTGGGATAATTTAGACTTTACCCTAAACGGGTGTGATCAAATCCTGGACTTGGTCCTTACCCATTATGGAACAACTTTAATCCCCATCAATTGTAACTCCCTCCTTTGTCAAATCAGACCACAGATCAATCACAGTTATCTTAAGACTGAAGCTGTAAACTTGATAGTACTTTGGTATTCATGGATTGTACCAAAGTGTATCTTCTAAAACGTAGTGATGACCTGCTTAAATTCAAAAGACCCTCCATCATGATGACCCACTGCTTATGCAGAATCATTTACCACCAAATTCTCAGCACATGTAAATAGCTGCATAGATGCACGTGACCCCAGCAGAAATTAACACAATGCAAAATTTAAAAATAAACCCCAGTGGTGGAACCCTAAAATAAATAGGCTCTGTAATAAAATAAAAGATTCTTATTGCATGTAAAAATTAAGTGTATTCTGGAGATGCCAATAATTCTGAATTTGAAAAGGAACTTCAGGCCCTGATCCAATTGAACTAATTCATATATGAAGTAAAAATAGCCACCCAGGTGAGGAATAACCACAAAGCCTTCTTTCACTGTGTTAGAAATCTGAGAGAGAGTGTCCAGCACTGTGCAGAGGTAATAGTAAAGGATATCACGCACACCCAGAGGGCATAGCCAATAATATACTAGCAGACAATTCAGTTAAGACTTCATCCCCCCTCTCCCATCCTATATTTCCAAATTGCATACTTGCATCTACGCCCCCCCCCCTATCCGTCAAGCCTTCCAAGAACAAGTACTCAAGGCAGTATCGAAGCCCAAGAACAATAAGTCTATGGTGCTAGATAACATACCAGGCAACCTCTTGGTTAGCCTGAAATATGGCCTGTCAGACTGGCTTTTTCAATGGTGACCTGGTGAAAAAAGATATATATATATATATATATATATATATATATATATATGTGTGTACAGTTTGCAAAGACATATTTAGTTGTCATCTTTGTTACATTTTTACATGTAGACATTTGCAGGTGGATATGCATTATCTCGGCAGTAATGTTTGTGTATTTACTAGTCATTCTACACAGTTATTTTAAGTATTAACTTTTATAGCATACGATGTATCTAGGTAAACACTGCAAGGAGGTACAGACATTTTGAGAGTATAGCTTGAGTTTAGGGAATGGTAGAGGAGATAAGAAGATAGAAAAGATTTAGATGTATGAGAAAAGGGAAAGATAAAGAGGTGCATAGCACTGCAAAGGGAGTAGTTTAAGATGGGGAGAAAGGTGGAGTGAATGCTGGGATATTGTAGAGTCAGCCTGGTGCTGAGCATAAGCCTGACCAGGATTTATTCACATGTGGTTTGAGCTGGTTATTAAAGTGAGGTAGTTTGTCGGCAAGTGTGATGTGTTTGGGGATGATGATCCATATTTTTGAAACATAGCAGGAGTTAACTGAGTTATTAGTTTGTTTTTAATCAGCAGTTGGCAGCAGAGTAGTTTTTAATGAGATACATTTATGTGGGTAGTAAAGAGGCTTCAAATTAGATGAAGGACTGTAGCAGTCATCTCCTTGCACAAAGTGAGGCCCCAAGGGTAGACCCATATGCCTGACCAGCCTCATTTGTAAGGTTCTGGAAAGAATCATTATGGAATTAGTAAATAAGGACATTGATAACCAGCTAACACTTGATTCAAGCCAGTTTAGATTCATAAAGGGCAAGAATCTGCCTCCTTAACCTGGTTATCTTTTCAGAAAAGGTTACCGAAGCAAAGGATCAGTGCAAATCAGTATGAACCACATACCTTGACGTTGCAAAGGCATTCAACACCATCCTGCACTAAGTTATTGTAGATAAACACTCCCATCTAAATGCAAATCCCTGTGTAGATTACTGGATAAGCAAACTGACCCATAAATAGAACCCAAGAAATTAGGGTGGGCAGCTCTTCCTCCTTTAAAAGACCTGTCACTAGTGGTGGCCAACCCTTCCCTTGGGCCACTCCTCTTTGGCATTTCCTTTTTGGAGGTCAAAGCAAATGTTAAGGGTTTATAGCTTGCCATTTCTACAGGCAACTGTCAGCTTGGTGTCTCCATAAACTCCCCAGTGGATGCCAAAATCCTTTCCTAAATGAATAGCAAGAGCCAAAACCATGGACTAAAACTAAATGCCAAGAAATGTATAATTGTATTGCTCAACAAGCATGACTTCCCATGTAACTATCAGATTCACAATACACCACTGAAAATTGATACCTTAGTAAGGGATCTGGGAACCTGTAGGGACAACAATGTCCTAATGTCCTTTGATTATCACTTGCCCACAGTTCTAAGAAAGTCCTTTTTCTTTGTGCAGTTTATACCTAAAGGTAAGGCAACCAAGTACAAGGATGCAATTGTTCAACTGTATTTTGCTCAAATAGGCTGATTATTGAATTTAGTGCCCCGTTTGTTATGTACCTGTTAGAACTAGGGCATAAATTGCAAAACCTATGCAGACCATCTCAAAACCTTGTTCCTCTATTCACTGTTCTAGACAATTTAGAAGCAAACATCTACCTTGTGTGTAGGCTGAACAGATCCTGTCCTATCAGATCTATTACAGATTCACAAGTCCAATGATAGCATGATCACCCACCAAAGGAACCTCAATCCCTTTTGTAAAATAAACAATGTGTTGTAGGGATAGATGTCTATCACAGAGAATACCACTTCTATGGAACCTTCTTCCAGTGGATGGGACACTGTAAATCCGTTTATCACCCATGTACTTCAATGGAAATAAGCAAGAACTAAATATTTCAACTTGCAGAATAACTTTTCACATATAATGTAAATTATACCAGTTTTGTGTACTGCTGCGTGAACTCAGTTTGTCTGCTGAAATTCATAGAATTGTATTTTAAAATATATTACTTGTATGTTGCAGTACCAAGCGCCACTTCCTTTCTGTGAGAGATGTGAAATACTCTTGATAATCTACTGGATGTCTCTAGAACTTTCCTCAAGTTCTGCATATGCTACAGACACACCTCATAGATGGGGAGGGGAGGAAGTTATTACCTATAGATTTTTCAGTAGCCTTGCAGTAATGCAAATTGTAATGCTGTAGGTCGTGAATAATGAAACGTATTTCCTCAAAAGTGATAATAATGAAAGCATCATTGCAACATCATACAAGTAGTAGCAAAGCCAACAATACACAAATTAATAAGTTAGCATTAATGGAAATAATTTCTTACATCTTATATTGCATACTTGAAGCCACAGAAGTATCTGCAATGCTGTGTTCTTCCTAAAACTGACTGTTGAGTTTGCCATAGCAGTAAACTTTTCACCAATGTAGAGATCGATACATCAGTCACCCTTGTCCCAACAAATGTATTTATTGCCTCAGAATGTATCAAATGTCGAAGTTGATTTATTTTTAGTTCCATGGCATTCCCTTGTTTTTCCAAAGGCAAATTTTTTTTTTTTTTTTTTTACAGTATGCATACCTTCTGTACTTTGCAGTTAGAATTTTAACATAACGGTCTCCTTATGTTCCACCCTCTTGAACTTTGCTTACATTTATAGCGCTACACACTGCATTTCCTAAAAACAATGCTTTGGGGTACTGGAAAAAAGGTGGGATCAAAGGGTGGTGTGTGTGGTGCTTGCATAACCATAGCTATATAAGGAACCTATTATTAAATATTAGATGTTTCAGTCCTCTAACACGCACTGCAGGAACATTCTGGTTCATTAACCCATTCTTTCTCTCATTTTTTCCACTGCTGCTGCAGATATTGATTATAACTGTCAGATTTATTAGTGCAGGGCAAAGAAATTAGTCTAATGACCCCCATAAGTATGGGTTTACATCAAGAAGGAAATAAGAGATATGTATAAAAAATAAAAATAAATGTAAAAGGACATTAAATAAGTATGCAACCACAGGTTTCATCTTGCCAGGCGGTTATACTTACAACTTTAGTAAGTAGTTCATACATTTTTCATATTCTTTTCACTCCTTAACAACTAAATATTCAAAAAACTGCTTTCCCCTTTACCGCAACAAAATACTAAAACTGAAGTTGTCCCTCACACCAAATAGGTGTATGCACAGATGAAAATCAGAAACTCGACTACCACATGCAGCATACAATTTAAAAAAATGCATAAAAAGCTATGCTTCCTCTACAGAACAAAACTTTCCTGACCAGTTTTGCAGGAAAACATATTGTCTTTTCTGTCCACTTTCCCAAACTCCTCAATGCTCAGTCTTTACCAACACATAGACCACCCTACACAACAAGCGGAACCAGTGCTACAATAAAATTGCTGCATTTGCTGCTTACCAGCCCTATAAGACTTGCTGTAGCACAGTACTCAGAGAACTGCACTAGCTAGGACTCCTCCACCTTTCCCTGGGAGACAATCAGGGATTTCCAGAACTTTCCTTGACTCCTCATAATTCAAAACCTCATTTATAAACCAGCAACCTTATTCAGCTTTAGACTCCATCCAGATCATGTAGGTGACTCTCTTTTCTCAATGTATATCTCAAAAATTTGTAATGGCCTTCCTTTCTCCTTGCTGCAAGCACATTCTTGAGTCTCCTTTAAAACAAAGCTAAAATGTTACCTAATAACCAAAGTCGAAACACATATTCCAGAACCCATAACCAAAAAAATACAAAACAGAATCCAGAAAGAACAGCACGGCTGCCAAACCAATGCAAGCATGAAATTCCAAAGTGAAGAAATTGCAATTTATTTGGTGCACAATAGAAATATAAAATATTAATGCACTTTTGTCCCTGTAAAAAAAAAAAAAAAAAAAAAAAACGGGACTTTATCAGCACCTATACATTGTACCAAATTTAAACATCTACTAGCTTCTCACATAATTAGTGTTACCAACCCCAATGAACATACAGTTTACCTTAAGTGAACAAATTAATATGGGCAGCACTGTGGTGTCTTGATTAGAGTTGTCGCCTTACAGCAAGAGGTTCTCCGGTTCGATTCTCAGCTTGGGTGCTTTCTGTGCAGAGTCTGCATGTTCTCCCTGTGTTCATGTGGGTTTCCTCTGGGTGCTCCAGTTTCCTTTCACATTCAAAAGACATCAAGTAGGTGGATTGACACTCTGAATTGGCCATAGGTGTGTGTGTATGTGGACGAGTGTGTGTGGTGCACCCTCCGAGGAGGGTTGGGGCTTGGGCTAGCAACCTGTGCCTGTAAAACCCGTAACTGCTACAGAAACAAGTGCTGAAAGGTGCTCCTTGCCTAATGTAACACATGGTTTGTAAATGGGAAAGAGAGAGAACAAATGAATGTGTTAATTAAATGAAATGAAAAGCTAAACCTTGTATGTTAAAAACTATTGAATTGCTCAAATCATGTAGGATGCATATAATAAAAAAAACAAGGTTTCATACAAAGGTTAAAGGAAAAGTAGCAATTTACATAAAACTACTATATAGGGTACAAAAAAAGACTATAAAAGTATAACTTTCCATGTCAAATACAGTTGCTAAAAAAATATAGATGTAAACTTACGGTGCTGTTCAGTGACACAACATTTTAAAAGGATACTTGTGATAAAAAAAACAGAAACCAGTCTGTTACCCAAAAAAACAAATTGTTTCTTGTACTAAGTGTGTATTGTGTGTTACTTTACTTAAACCCCTAAAAAATGAATCCTTCTAAAATGCTCGATAACCTAAAAATTAATAAATCATAAGTATCATAAAAATCATAAAAACCACTCTGGTACCACCTCATAGATTAGCTGCCCAAAGTTTCAAAACCGGACTGATAGCATATCCGTGGCATTATCCTTTAACTGCCAATATAATTCCCTGTACTCAGTCCTGCATTTCCAAGGCCTCACACAGCATATCATTGGTATTAATCTTTAACTGCCTCTATAATTCCCTGTATTCAATCCTGTTTTCCCAAGGTCCCACATTTAGGATTGTGTGGAATTATGTCAGTCATTCCAGAAATAAATTTCTTGAAATTACCACAGCGCATAGAATATTTATATAAAGCAAGTTTATAGGTTAATAGGTTGGTACTAGGCTATCGGCCCTAGGGCCTATACAAGCCTAGCCATAACAATTCCCTGGCTATTTCTTCCCACACTATTTACTTCCTTGGACCCCTGTTTAGCAGGACGGCTGATGTGATCCCCGGGGTGAATTTCCTTTCTCCCATCCAGTCATCAAGGTTCCTTTTGAAGAGGGCCAAAGAGGCACTCTGCTTGACATGTATGGGCAGTCTATTCCAGAGTCTGGGGAGTCTCTTGGTCAGGAACCTATCCTTCCAACATGTTTTGTTTATTGTAATGACAAAGTTTAGATTCCTGGAGCATGTGGCACTGAGGGATTGGCCTCTGAGAAGATGATATGTAACAGAGAATAACTGGAGTTTTTTAAGGCGGTCAGCAGAGGGCATCTGCTATAGGCCTGTGATACTTTTAGTGAGGTATTTTTGCGGCCTTTCCAGTTGTTGCAGATGTCTTGAGAGGTACATACCAAATGGGGTGTTGTATTCTATTATGGGTCTAATGAGGGATGAGTACAGTGGGACAATGACCTCCTTTTTTCTGGATGAAAAGCCCTTAGTGATGAGGTGTGCCATATAGAAGGATTTTCTGACTGTTGTGGCGATGTGGTTATTGAAGGTGAGACCACTGTCCACCTGTTTCCCTAAATCTCTCATCACACTTTTGATGTTTAGTGTACTGCCATCTATGTGGTAATGCATGGGTACATGTTTTTTCCCAAAGGGGATAACTATACATTTCTTGGCATTGAGCTTGAGCCCATGGCTCTGGCAACAAGCATCTGTCACTGTAAGGCCCTTTTGTAGAGTATTCACATCATTTGGGGATTCAATAATGGCTCCCAGTTTGCAGTCATCTGCGAACTTTGTTAGCCAGAGTCCCTTAGTGTTGACCTGTACTTCAGAGAAGTAGATGCCAAACAAGAGCGATCCCAGGACTGAACCCTGAGGTACTCCTCTTGTCACTTGTCTGGAGCTGGATTTGGAGTCAGCAACTTTTACAGTGTGGGTTCTGTCAGTAAGCCAGTTGGTAACCCATTGAGTGATGTAGGGATTAATACCCAGCTTAGTATGTCTGTCTATGATTCCAGAGTGGGGGATGATGTCAAAGGCCTTGAAGAGGTCCAGATAGGCTGTGTGGACCACCTTACCCTCGTCCACGGCTCTGGAAACTGATTTGAAGAAGTCAATCAGGTTCAGGAGACAAGATTGGCCCTTCACAAACCCAAACTGGGTGGGATCCAGTGTTTGAAGGTTACCAATGTCTTTGTTTATAAGTTCCATGATAATACGTTCCATGGCGTTGCAGATCAGGCTCGCCAGACTGATGGGGGGTAGTTCCCAGGATCCAAGGTGGATCCCCCCTTGTGGAGTGGGATAACTGTAGCTGTGCGCCACTCAGTGGGCACGAAGCTTGAGGTGAGGGTATGATTAAACATGACACTTAGATGAGGTGCCAGTTCATTTTGTAGTTCATGTAGTACACAACCCGGGATGTCATCTGGTCCCATCAATGCTGTAATCTTAGCTTTGGAGAGTGTGTTTTTTTTTACCTGTGTGGCCATTATTACTGGAATTTGGCAATCTTCCGGTATTGAGATGGGCCATTTAGGGGGTGAGAGGGGGGTGAAGTTGGTACTGAATCGATGTGCCAGGATATTGGGAATATCTTTGGGATCAGTATATTTAATGCCGTTCTGTTGTAGCTCAGAGCAGATCTGAGCATTGCCATTTAGATTCTTAACATTGTTATATAATGCCTTGTGGTTGTCTTTGGAATTTGTGGCAATTTTATTTTCGTAACTAGCTTTGGAGGATTTTATGAGGGATCTCAGCTTCTTACTGAGGCTGGTAAGGGAGTTTTTTGCATTCTGGGATTTTCCTCTTTTCTGCAACAGTGTCTTCCTTTTGTTGTAAAGTTTGTTTATGGCAGGGGACCACCAGATTGTCTTCCTTTTTTTGGAGGAGAGCATCTTGGTTCTATTTGGGATGGCACGATTCATGCATGAGTGGATGAACTCGTACAGTGCCTTAGTGTAGGACTCAGAAGTCGAACTTTCAGTTCCTGTCTGCATGGGTGTCATGAAGTTTGTCACTTCTGACTTGAGTCGCATGAAGTTGGCTTTGGAGAAGTTTTTTATGGAGGTTTCCTTACTGGGGGGTGGGGGTGGGATGTGGATGTTAAGGGTGATTGGCTTATAGTCTGACCCGACCAACGAGGTGATGACCATAGGTGTGGAGCATCGATTTCTCATGTTGGTAATAACCAGGTCTAGGATATTGGAGCCCCTGGTGAGACTATGGATTAGTTGATCCAGGGCATTGTAATTTATAAATTCCAAGAACCGTTGGGTAAAGGTGTTTCCCAGTTAATGGCAGGGTATTTTAAATCACCCAGTTTGCGGCCCCTTTTTGAATATCAAAACACTATTCATAAATTCACATCTTCAAACACCTTTCAGTTTTTCCAGTATAAAAAGCTAGATAGGAAGCACACAGGGCTATATAAACCAAACCCTTCTGTTACAATTTCTATTTCTAACAGAAACCTTTCATTTTATTAATATTTTCTAGCTGGACTTCTAGGTCCTTACAAATCTATCTACAATGACTACATTTTTTTTCCACTAAATTTTTCATATTGGTTATTATTTTATATACTAAATGTGGAGAATCACCCAGAAATTTATAAAGTTTATCATTCACCTTAAAGATGGTCCAGTTTTTAGTAACCAACTACGAATCCTCTCTGTACCACTACTATATGGTAGGACTAGGGCTCTTTCAAATGCCTGTTGATTCACACTAACACTGTTCACTGGATTTTCGACCAATCCCAACCTCAGTAGAGGCTTATATTTCCCTTCCCATCCATTAAGACCCTCATTTTTAATTGTCCTCACCATTTTCCAGGCATAACCAGTCTCTAAAAACATCTGTTCTAAAACATTGGCTTTCCTAAAAATCTGTCTTTGTTGGATATCATCTGGGCAAGTCTCACAAATTGTCCTTTTATTAAATTCTCCTTATTCGGGCTGGCAACTCGGCACCATAAAAATCGACTGCCAGTCATTAGCGGACTGGAGCTCCTCGTGGTGTGGCGACACCTAACCCGGAAAAGCCGAAAAGACAAACAACAACAACATTAAATTCTTCTTATAGTAGAAAGGGTGGCAACTTGTGAAGTGCAAATACATATTCTAAAAGGTGGTTTTCTTGTCATTAACAGATTCATATCCTCCAGCGGTGTTAAAAATACTGGTATCCCGATAGTTAATTTGTTCTGAATGGAAGTCATGAAAACTTAAAAAAAAAAAAAACTGTTCATGTACTCTAAAAGTAAATTCCTTAATTAAAGTAACTAGTCCACTCCAGGGATGAAAATGTCATCCAGAAATCTTAAATACAAATTGCAGTAAGAAAACAAACTAGAGGTGAATAAAAAGTGGACTTCCCAGGCCCATGCAACAAAATTTCAAAAACTGGAGTACATGAGGCACCCATTGCTACATCCTGGACCTGCTTGTATGTTTCACCTACAAAGTAAATGAAAGTATTGGACAAAACTAGGTCCATAATATTCAACACAAAACATACCTCCTCACTACTTAAAGTTTCAGTAGAAATTAACATATCGTTAAACATGTTAAGACCTTCGTTTTTGGGTTTACATGTGACTAGGTCTACCACATCTGCAGTGAGAACCGTAATATTCTCTTATCTAGCATACACAGTTATTTATTTCGTTAGTATAGGTGTTCTTTGTTGACTAGGTTAGTCCCACAAGGCTTGTAGCCTCCTTTCAGGAGATACCTTAAGTCATACTTATTCTTCTAGGAGAAATTTGTCCAGGGAATTAGAGAACTTTCCTTACTGTTTTTGTTAGGTGCTGTGGGGTCCTTTACATCCACTTGAGCTATCACCAACTAAGCAAACGTGCCTTTGTTTGATATCTCTTCCAAAGGATGACACACCCATGAGTGCAGCACCCCCACTTATGCTGTACTGCAGTGTCATCAATCAGTGTGCCCAGTGTAGAAACTGAACCAACAGCTTTCTACAGCAAAAGTGAGTATGTTACCTGCTGCACCCCTGACACTACAACAAATGTCTGGCAGTGATCATCCTCAGGACAGCACATCACAATCATTTTATAAAACCATGTAATACTAACTCATCCTTTCTATATATTATATAACCTAAACAGAAATAGTACATCCAACAGCTCCCCTTACACTTACTTAACTTGAATTCTACCACCTCATCTATTTTTCGGTAATAACCCCTTCTCCTCAAACCACCTGCCATTACTAAATACGGAGCAGACACTCTTCAAATTTTCTAAATTGTTGTCACACATCCTTGATTTTCCTCCTCTCTGTCTCCAGCCCATCGTCAATATGATAAATTGAAACAATTGTAAGCTATTTTTACTTTTATGGTATGTTTTATTTTTATGCTAAAACTATTTTTTGTTAACTCAGATATGTATATTTTCAGTAATGGCTATTGATTTTAATAATTTTTTCTGTTGTATTTTATAAGTATCTCTCTGCAATTCACTATTACCTTGAAGCTTGCTGTATTGCAATGCTGCTGTATCAACTGTATGTGCAGTTTTTCAACTCGGATGTCTGATAAAAAGGAGTTTTACACCAAGTTAGACTCTCCCAATAAAGGAAATTTCATCTTCTGGTGATTGCTTGTATACAACGCACCAGGAATTAACCGCTGCATGAAGAGTAGCTTCTCTGAAATGCAAGGCTTACTGTGGATATAAAAAGTGTACACATCCCTGTTAAAATGCCAGAATTTTGTGATATAAAAAAATGAAACCAAAATAAATAATTTCAAAACTTTTTCCACCTTTAATTTGACCTAGAACCTGTACAATTCAGTTGAAAAATAAACAAATCTAATAGGGGGAAAAATACAAAAAATAAAAAATGTACAATACGGTGGTTGCATAAGTGTATTCACTGTATATAATATCAGAAAAAGTTTTACACTAACTGTGCCCTAAGGCCAGTTAGATAAGCACACAATAAGCTTTCAACCAGCTCATATAAGTGAAGTCAGCCCTGTCCTGCCACAAGAGTGTGGACTTTGAACCTCTTAATGTAAAATGACTGGTTTGCATCCCAAGTGTTAAGGAACCTCAGACAGATGCCTGATGGTAATAAAGAAACACTTGATGCAATGTATTTCACTGCAGAACAGCAGCCTTTGCAGCAGTTTGAAAATGTACCTTTAAAGAAGTACAAAAAAAAATGACTGCTAACCTATAATGAAACTAAGCAGTGTTTCAAGATGCTTACGTCTGTACAGGGCATTAGCACAGCTGAGTAGCTCTGTGCAAATGTGCCGAATTTGACAAGCACTGGAAACACAGAAAACTGACTCTTAAGCCCTCTGAGAATAAAATGACTACACTTAGTTACCTGCTTTCCAACACATATAGACCAGGCAAACATATACTGCCACTAGAAGAATAATCCCAGTCTTCTAATGTAAAAGCACAGTCAAAGAGTGTGTGGAATGAAAAGCTACCACAGACAAACTTTAATGTAAGGAAAGGCAGTAAGTAATTCAAAATAACTACATGCAGGAAATACTAGTCTGTCCCCAACCTATATAGATCAGGCTACCACCCATGCCACTCTATGGAAAATATTATGTCCTCTTGATGTAAAACAAAAATACCTTACTTTATCCAAGTTAGCTAAATAATGAATTCAGAGCAAGTAAATCGATAGAACAGAGAATGAGAGGCAAAATGAGCTTTTTTTTTTTTTTTAAATAAGCACAAGGAAAGGCAAATAACTCAAGATGTAAATAGCAGTGCAGAAAGGGAAGGGTTTATAAAGCTCAATTTTCAGTGAGGGTGGGCAGCTTAAAATCATGAAGTTTAAAAAGCAAATCAAGGAAGGACATGTGGGAAAAATAACTGGCAGGGAGTCACCAACAGTGCTTGTAGTTTTTGCAAGCCTTGAGTATTATCAGAAAAGACAAAACCACAAATATTCTCTGTTTATTTAAGTATCACTCAAGAAATAAATTAACCCATGAAGAAATGTGCAGCCTGGGTAATTTAAGTGTCTATTAGACAAATAGATCAAAAACACCAGGCCAAGCAGATTTCTTAAAACAGAAAACAAAATGGAGCAGGTAAAACAGAAAGCAGCTCTGTCATTTTAAGCAACTCATAGCCACAGTCCCTTGCAAGGCTGAGAAGTTCTAAAGCCAGTGCCATCTCTTCATCGTTTGATATTTTAAATATAGGTGAAGATACCAGATTCATAGATTCTGTTTTTCACATCTTTGAACTGTGGAGCTATAAATACCACCCTATACCTCAAATAATTTGACCACTTAATACAAAGGCAGAAGTCTCTGGAGAATATGACAACACTGGTACTGGGAAAGATTAAAGGCAAAAGTAAAAAGGGGTGACAGAGGCTAAGATGGATAGATAGCATTACTGATGAATATGATCTTGCAATAAATTAAAGCATCAGATGATGACAGATGGGCCTGGTGTACTTGAAGTCTTTGAGGTCATGAAGAGTCAGACATGACTACACAACAAAGTAACAACAGTTCCTCAAAAAGTGTTCATCACAAAGACAAGCTACTGCCTTTACTATGCTGTGAAAAATGCATTATTGGCTGATCTAGTAACTGTGAAGTTTGGAATGTTAAGGATCAGAAGTAATTTAGACAGCTGTCTGTAGGAACTTATTGGCACTTATTGTTAATAGGCAGTTATATGATGAAGAAATATGCTGTTAATACTTTTCTAAAGCAGTAGTAGCATTATATAGAGTGGCTTCATTTTTTTTTAAATTAGGATCCTTTAATATCTTTTAGCAATATTACGGTACCAGAAAAATGGTTGGATGAGTGTCACATAATTATGAGATGCAATTTGTGGTAGAAAATTGGCAGTAAGAGTGACATACAAAAATTGCTAATCAATTAAAAAGGCATAGCAGTAGTGCGAAATAGGAGATACCGTATACAATGGCAGAAAAGAAAAGATTTGGATAAATGTCACATTGGGAAGGTGAACAAGAAACTAGAGGTAGATCTTGTATCAATCAGTACTCAAGGCAGCATTAAGATAAATGAATGGAAAAAAATGGCTTTTACCAAAGTGTAAAACTTGAATATAGTATGTGTTGTTTTATTTTAATTGTTCTTTTCTCATAATTAACACATCCTTGTTCATTTGCTATTTATATGTGTGAACTTCAGAATGCCATATTTTATTTTTTATTAGTATACAGTAGCCTGGTATGAAACATATTCAAGAATACAGTCAGGTTGGACCTGTGGGAACACAGTGGGAGAAAAATAGGAATGGTTCTGCCTCATTGAGTCAGTTTCTGTTTATGGTTATTTTAACTGACCTGCATTTATTTGATGAAGTCATTTATTTGAACAAGGAAATTGGTGTGTCATTGAATATTTGCGTTCTTGTACTGTGAAAGTTGAGGGATTTCAAAGCACAGAGCCTACTGCACTTACAGTGATTTATAAGATCATTACTGAGTAAAGATGTAGGCAGTCGCAACTAGATAGCTTTTATTTAAAATATCTGCCTTTCATACATTTGAAACTTAAAAATACATACTATTACTTAATTAGAAATCACAGTTTATTTGCATGTTATATTCTTTTTACCAAAATGGATAATCCTAGTTGACTGCACTTGAATAAATAAGTCAGCTAGGGAATCATCAGAGAAATGAATGCATCTGATCACAAGACAAGCATCAAAAAAATGCTTGTCAGAGAAATACTGTTGTCTTTAGGAGCTCAGCTCTTCAAAGTGAATATGCTAAGCTGGTATTGAATGCTTACTTTTTTTTATAATTAGCCAAAAGTAAAGTTTTTTTGCTGAGTTCTACATAATAATTTGTAATTTCTAATTAACTAACAACAAACCGATGATTACACAAATGACTTAGAACATCTAGAACAAACTCAGGCATCTCAAAATGTAAAATTTCAATTGTTTTTGTCTAGGTCACCGCAAAATCATTTAAGTCTTTAATAATATAAATGACAGCAAATGATTAGCATTAATAATGACACTAAGTCATACATTCTATACTGCTGAACTCATCACACTTCCTTTATCATCCTGCCATTAAACAAATTGCTTTGAATTGCGTGTATAAATCAGTATGATCTTTAGGATGGCGGTAACCTACATTACTAATAAAAGAATAAATTAAATAATAAATAAACACTCACAACTGTTATCTTTCTTTTTTTCTTTTTAACATGTACCTGTTTTTTGGAATAGAAAGTGGTCACTGATTGAATACTGTCTGTGTGTGTGTGTGTGTGTGGGGCATATAGCCTGCTCTTAGAATGGTTTGTTGTGACACTTCCATTTTGCCCTAAATACTCTGTGCCCGTTGCAGGCTCTCTAATGGAATGTGTGATGACTTGTATTTTTAATTTACTGTGTATATAATTACATATGTCTTAATGATGTTAGGAGCAGTTCTTTTGCACTTATGTAGTTGTATCTGAATTTGTACTTGTTCTTTGAGAGAACTTTAATCCTTAATTATCCCTTGAAAATGAGAAAACTAAATGGCTTAAACAAATTTCAAATACATATATAAACAAGAAAATATAGTGGCTACAAATGAAATGAATAACTGGAAGAAAACCTGTTTGATGTACCACTGAAAGTGAAACATATTTCCTAGAGATGGTGGTGGTCCATAATGTGTTGGTAATGTTTATGCAGAAGTGTGTCTAGAACCTCAAATTCTAAGATGAGAAAATCATATCACTCACAGCTATGTCATCTTCAGACATGAGAGACCAAAAAAAGAAAACCAAGGAGGTGGTGGTACTTCATTCCTACTTGTCTAGACTGATTACCCCAAATACAAGTAGAGAATCCGTTATTGTCTTCCTTAACAGTTAATTTGAATAAATAGCTAAAGTTGAAATGCCTGAATTCTCCCTAAATAACACAACATTAACAGAAGATGATTAACTTTAAAAGCTGTAAGCTAACATTAAGGCTAAAGTACTCTTCAAACAGATGTTAATATCAAATTAGTGAATAATGCAGACCGACATTCCCTCCCAGTCTGTAAAGTCAAACCCTACTACCAGCCCAGGTAACAAGTGACAGGTAACAGCCACACTTGTAAAGAAGTTGCTACTCAGTTGATTAATATGTCCAGTGGACACCATATTATGGCAAACATAAGCATGTCAGTCTGTAGCAGTGACTGCATTCCAATGATATGTTCTCCTGCACTCTTCCTCTGTCTTCTGACCATATTGGAAAATAGTTGACGGTTTGCTTTAAGTTTATATAAAGATTTATTCTGTAAGCTTACTTGTTATCTTTCTAAATAATTTCTTACCTTGATAAAGCATTAATCTACTTCAGTATTTCCCTGTTACAGATCATCAACTCACTTGTGCCCACACACATATGGCATATTTGTGGCTACTCCCTACCAGGTAATGCAGCTTAAATCATAACAAACCATGGCACGCAGAGGCACTTAACAGAAATTCTACTTCCAGATCGAACTGGTATAATTCACCACAACACAGAAACCATGCCTAGTGACAAAGTAAATTTGAAATTATACAAAATACTTGAATCCCAACAAGAAGCAGCTAATAAAGAGGTAGGGAAAATACTTAAACTTGGGGTTATGGATAAATCCCAAAGTGCATGGCATGAGTCCTAGTCTTTTTGTCCCTGTGCCTGATGGGTCTGTAGGAATTTGCATTGACTTCAGAAAATTACATAACATTATCTAATTTGGATTTGTAGCAAGCACAAAATCACTGGTCAGATAGCCAGAACCAAAGTACTCTTTAATGTGAACAACATTAATCCACAGTTAACCGCTTTCATCTTATCCAGACATTTATAGTTGTATACATGGCTTCCTGTGAGGCATGTCCAGCCTTCTATACAGGCAAAACCAAAACTGTCTTTTCTATGAGTATTTATCAGCACTTGTATAGTATTCAGAAAGGTGATTGTAAAAGTGCACTTGCAAGACACCCCTTTCACTGTGAGGGATTTACGAAATTTACTTTTTTTGTATTAGAACAAGTTCAGTGATCTATTTACTGTGGTGACTGGGAAAACAAGCTTTTGCACAGAGAAATGTGTTGGCAGCTGAAACTTGATGCTTCAAATTTTCCAGGACTTAATGACAGTGTTTCTATTATTAGTGAACAAAGAAGGAGAGCTTCTGTTGTTTAAGCTTTAGTTAGACTTCTTTAAGGTATTATTTGAAGTATGTATTTTATTGGCTGATGCTGGTAGGGGTGGGAGAGGTTCCCTCTGTTTTAACTTGCTTTTTAGTTTGGCTCTCCACAGTTCTGAAGAAGTCTGGATAAGATGAAAGTGCTTAACTGTGGATTAATGTTGTTCGCATTAAAGAGTACTTTGTTTCTGGCTGTCTAACTGGTGATTTTTTTATTGTTGTTGGATTTTTATCTACTGGTCCTGGTTTTGATATAAGTTTTACTCTGGTAATTTGGATTTGTGTGTGATGCCACAGTTGGGTAAACTGATGGAAAAATTGAGAGGTGCTCAGTTTCTCTCCACTTGTATTTTCATGTCAATTTTCAGTTGTTTACATTTTTTTTTTTTTTTGCTGTTTCATTTTCTGCCATTTTTTAGGTTATGTTGTGTCGTGATTTTATTAACTTTCACAGGACGGTAAAAGCTAAATTTGTGAAACCTGGGGTCTGTTGTGAGCCAGTAGAATTGAATCATCATTAAACACACTTACTGACTACCTTGTTGCTGTGGTGTTTAGCTGTTGCATAAACATATGTACACACACTAAGTACATCACACACACACACACACACAACACACACACACACACACACACACACACACACGTTTATTTATGGGAGCAATACTTTTTGTCGATGGAAACTTTTGTGTTTCTATCAGCGAATTGAAAAAACTAGTACAACTGATCAAAAATCTGCTGATTAAACCTTACCAGCTTTTTTGCAGTAAGATGACAGTACAGTGTAAATTAGGGGAAATGCCCATTTCCCACCTTAGTGCAATGTTAGATTTGGTGTATATAATTAACAAGGGCTGTGGGGGTGTGGAGGGGCTTGTCCCCTCCAAAAACACTGTTTTTCCTTTTTTTAATCCTTTGTTGATCGATGTTTATTACGCTCGACCATTAGGGTTTGACAGTATACATTTGTAATGGAAGGTTGTACTGATAAATATATATATATATATATATATATATATATATATATATATATATATAGCTACACACACACACACACACACACACACACACACACACACACACACACACACACATATACAAAGCCGCAGTGGTGCAGCGGTTAGCGTTGTCGCCTCACAGCAAGAGGTTCTCTCGTTCGATTCTCTGTAAAGCGCCCTCTGTGTGGAGTCTGCATGTCCTCCCCGCGGTCGAGGGACGTTAAAGACATGCAGGTAGGTGTGAGCGTGAATGGGCGTGCCTTCTTTGAAGGTTGGGTGTTGGGCTGGCAACTCGGCACCGTAAAAATCCACTGCCAATCATGAGTGGACCGGAGTTCTGCTGTGGCGACCCCTAACTGGGAAAAGCCAAATGTCTTTTATATATACAAATACACACACACGTACATCACACACATATTTATATACATATACTAGAATAATTTACTTTTTTGGATGAACTGTTTCATTAACAAAGAATAAAATCCATGCTAACTTTGCACAATGGAGATTGAGTTTGACGGTTTTTAAACACACACACAGCCCTTGCAGCTTGCAAACAAAATTAAAGTCTGTGATTTTTATAGGTTTATGTTTAACTATCTAATAACATTTCCATCGAACGGCTAAACATCAAACCCTAACCAGCGAATGTTCATTTTTTTTTACCGGGGAAAGTAATTAGTTAGCCAACACTTTCCTGTCTCACAAAATGCAGCATTTCAAACCTACCTAGTTGGGGTGCTTCACCCCCACACACACCAACCCTAAGTATATGTACCAACTCTGAGACCGCACTACAATGGGGAAATGGGCAGATGAGAAAGTGCTGGCCAACTAGCTACTTTCCTGTTTTTCTAAAATTAACTTTCGCTGAATGAATGTTTGCTAGTTAGGGTTTGATGGAAATATTTTTCAACGGTTAAACATAGTCCCGATTTTTATACCCCACTCATTCCAAATTTCTCCATAATTTCAAACAATTAGCCTGATGGTGGCCCATTAGCAAAATGCAGTTTCCACTAATCTGGCATAGTTCTGTAACATTCCATAGATTCCATGCCATTTATATTCTTATTCATAGTTTTAATATTTGTCAGACCTGATTCATTGCAATTATCAACACGCAGATGATACAGTTAGTTATTAATAAAATTTATATATTTATCCTCTTAACATATTTTCTACTGCAGCAGTTCCCAACCTTTTTTGACTTGCGTACCCCTTGGCAGTCCATTTCCCTGAAATTGTATCCCTCATATTGTTGTCATTTGTAATAGTTACTTTTATGTCCAATGTATGTGTTGTAACTAATAAATAATAAAAAAATCTAATAGTAAAGTGAACAAAGAGTGCATATATATATATATAATCTCCAAAACTCAAAGATAAATACAAATAAAAATTATCATACAATTAAACATTTCAAACTACACAAACAAATAATTATTAAACAACTTTATCTTACACATATTTAGTGCGAGCCTTGTGCTTGTTTTGAGGCACATAGTTTTTTGAAATTGGGTTCAACTGCAAAACTCAAAGATAAATATAAATATGTTATACAATTAAACATTTTGAACTACATAAACAATTATTAAACAACTATCTTACACATATTTAGTGTGAGCCTTGTGCTTGTTTTGAGGCACAGTTTTTTGAAAGTGTGTTCAACTGATGAAAGGTATAATCGTAAATCTGGAACTGCATTCAGCTTATTATGATTTGTTTTTAATAAAGACATAAGAAGAGAGAGCTCTCTCTGCCAGTTCAGTACTTGTAAATGGCAAAAGAAACTTAAGGGCCTGTCAGAAAACTGCTCATATTCTCTGCTGATGTTTGCCCAAAGGTTAATAAGAAAGTGTCCTTTGAATTCGGCTTTTAAAGTACTATCAGTTGAAAGTTCAATCAACTTCTCTTTCTCCTTGACTGATAATTTAGCTGCCTGGACATATTGTTCTTCAAAAGGATATGAAATCCATTAGTTTTCTACTTGAGGTTTGGGGAAGTACTTCTGGAAGCCCAATTTTAGCCCATTCAAGTGTTCAATTATTTTCTCGCTTATTTCCCAGGATAGATGAAGCTTGTTTTCATATAAGAAATTATGCAGAGTTTTAAATACCTCAGGCTGGCCATTTTCAAGACATGACCTCCAAAAATCTATTTTTTTAATCATAGATTCAAGATGGGTGGCCATGGTGGTGCAGCGGTTAGCATTGCTGCCTCACAGTAAGAGGTTCTCCGGTTCGATTCTCGGCTGGGGTGCCTTCTGTGCAGAGTCTGCATGTCCTCCCTGTGGTCACGTGGGTTTCCTCCGGGTGCTCCGGTTTCCTCCCACATCCCAAAGACATGCAGTAGGTGGATTGGACACTTCAAATTGGCCCTAGGTGTGAGTGTGTGTGTGCCTTCTGTGGAAGGTTGGGCGCCGGGCTGGCAACTCAACACCGTAAAACTCCACTGCCAATCATGAACAGACAGATGATCCACTGTGGCGACCCCTAACCGTGAAAAGCCAAAAGAAGAAGATGATTCAATTTTGTCTGAGACACTGAAGATCGTTATTGAGCTATTCTGAAGTGTCAGATTTTATTTGTTTATATTCTGGAAAATATCTGATAAATATGCAAGGGCCTGAAGCCAATTACAGTCGTGTAACTTGGAAGCAAGGAGGAAAGGATGGTCTTCAAAAACACCTGGACTTCATGTCTAAGTTCAAACAGCCGGGTAAGTACTTTGCCATGAGAAAGCCACCTTCCTTCTATATGAAGGAGCAGAGTAGAATGAGGACTCATCATCTCTTCATACACAGCTGTGAAAATTCTTGAGTTTGTGGACTTCGACTTTATAAAATTCACCACTGATAGCTTCATCCAAAACGAGTTTTAATTCACCAGGGAGGTTCTTGCATACTAACCTTTTCTGTCGATACAACAGTGGCTCCAACTTATATTGGGCACTACCTTCATGACAAGACCACGAAGACCAGAGTAAATCCCTGACATAGACTTGGCACCATCGGTACATAATCCACAACAATTAGACCAATTAATCTCCTTTTCTTTGAAATAATCAATAACATTAAATATATCCTCACCCCTTGTGTGTTGTGACAGAGGATGACAAAGCAAAAGGTTTTCTTCAACTTCATTATCTTTCAAATACCTTGCAATAACAAGCAAAATAGCACAACTGGCAACATCTGTGCTTTCATCAACTTGAATAGCGAAAATTTTACTGCTTTTAATTCTACCTATTACTGTCATCTCAACATCATCAAACATATCTTCAATTCTTCGAGATATTGTACTGTTCGAAAAAGGGATGGTATTCATTTTCCGCACATATTCTTCTCCAAGCATACATCGAATGGCATTGGTTATACAAGGAGATATTAGATTCTCAGCTATAGTATGACTTTTACCACATTTTGCTATATGGTAACTAATACGATAACTAGCTTTAAGTGCATTTTCATAATCTTTGTTACCTGACAGGATGTGTGATGTTAAATTTGATCTTTTGTTATTTTCCACTAACCGTTTGAAAAAAACTATATTCCTTGTTTTTATAGTTAGTATGTTTTGTTTCTAAATGTCGTAAAAGTAGGGAAGGTTTCATGCTACCATTTGACAGCACTTCCCCACACACCATGCATTGGGGGTTAGGACAGTATTCATTTCCCACATATGAAAATCCATATTTCATGTATTCTTCGCAGTACTTTCTCTTTTTCCCTCTTTGAGAAACTGACTGTGCCTGGTTAGTGTTTTTCCCCAAAATGTTGGGCATGTCTTAGAAGCACTCTGATCACTTCCCATATAATGCTTTAGCTCTTTTGCTGTGCCAGGTTTCAGCCACTTATCCATCACAATGTCTAGTAATAAAACAATTACGAAATTAATTTTCATATTCAATTTAAATAATGATAAAAAGAACTGTAACTGTTAAGATGAGAAAAAACTAAGTTTCTCAACTTTTCATGTTAAAAATGTTGTAGTAGTACTACATGAAAGCAAAATGTGTGTGATTTTGCCCAACCCCCCCCCCACACATACACACAGCCATTCCAGTCTCCCATTACTCGACTGTTTCCCCACTTCTCCCCATTCGCCATAAACACTGTTCAAAACTGTCAGTGTGCACTCTTTTTATTAATCATCTTCTTCTTTCGGCTTTTCCCGGTTAGGGGTCGCCACAGCGGATCATCTGTCCGTTCATAACTGGCAGTGGAGTTTTACGGTGTCGAGTTGCCAGCCCCGCGCCCAGCCTTCCACAGAAGGCACATACACACTCACACCTAGGGCCATTTAGAGTATCCAGTCCACCTACTGCATGTCTTTGGGATATGGGAGGAAACCGAAGCACCCAGCGGAAACCCACGCGACCACAGGGAGGACATGTAGACTCCACACAGAAGGCACCCCCACCGAGAATCGAACCAGAGAACGTCTTGCTGTAAGGTGGCAACGCTAACCGCTGCACCACCACAGCCACCCGTACACTTTTTTTCTAATGATTACAGATATTTGGATTTAATTTAAAACTCTTATTTCAAATTTTATAGCACAAACACTGATAGACATTTGCTAAACAAAGCAATACAGTCTCGTAATGAAAATTGACAGCATTAAAACTTCTCTCTCTTTGAAACTCACATTCACTGAATCAGCATTGAAACCCATGTTCAAAGAAAATGCATCTGGCCAGTGGCAGATTAAGATTAACTTTGGGCAGATTTCAAATCAGTCATTATGACGATCTTAGAGGCTGCTGCTAACAAACAACTTTATATTTCAGAGTGCATGTTCACCCAAAAGTCATACATACAACATTCCACTATTATTAAAAAATAAATTAAATATGTCTCTTGCCAAACAAGAGTCATTAAAATAATGTAATTATTAGCATATATCTCATTTAGTTTCTAACCTAAGCATCAAGTGTATCTCAAGTACTACAAATTAAGTCTGGAAAGGACTAATTGATCTCTGCACACCATGTGCAAAGCAGAATCCAACAGATCTACAATAATAAAAAGGAGGATAGCTAGAGAGCATTACATAGCACCTATCAAATCTTCCTTAGCCCTCATCACTTGCATGGGAAAGACCACACATCAAACAGAAATTAATGGGTAAATCATTAAGTCATATGCTTTTTTTGCACCTGCTATTACAAAAAAAACAAAAGTCTGTCAGCAATAAATACTAACCACATCCAGGTTCATACACGTTATAAACTAGTTGCCTTCCAAGAACTTAATTCACTTGGTCTAAAAACATATACCGGCTGCTAAGAGTTAGTTTCTTTTCCTGCAACATCACTTGCATAATCTTCAAGTACTACTACCAGTGTTTCTGCTAGCTAAGTTCTTAGTTTTTGCAGGCATAGCTTTCAACTTTCCATCTCCAAATAAGGAACAAATGGCAAAATGTGGAACATGTAATAATGGCTTACTAACAACTTCAACTAGCTCACAGTTAAATGTGCTATTGTACTTCTAAAATTTTTAAGGCTGCAGATGTACAAAAGAGATGAGGGAGTAACAAAAGTCATAAGACAAAGGACTAGAGTATTTGTATATCTACAGCCTTAAAACTTTTTATAACCGTTGCCCCAACAACTGAAGCATCGATCAGCTTCAAAAGGCCCTTCAGTCAACAGGACATGCACCACTCATTCATGGCTCTAACTTTCTAATCGTAGAATCCAGGACAAATCCGGAAAGAATCAGGGACAATCATACCGCTCACCTCTCCAGATTTTCTCAGAATGTACAGATTTCTGCCTCATATTTTTGGTCTATTATAAAATTTGTGGTTTTCTGAGATGTCACTGAGGAGTGAAATCATGCCAAACATTTGATTTTTCATCAGGAAAAATGCATACAAACATAAACCCTGTTGTTCTACTGACTTCCTAAGTTTATAACAGCAATATTTTAATTACGTCCCTATATTTGGGCCATTGCCCCTTATATTACTGTGTAGGCTTTGAGAGGTATGGAGAAAATATTAATATATCAAGTTGAGACATTTATAATTTTGCAATAGAATTAAGTTCCCAGCTTTTTGTAGCAAGACGAGGTAAAACGTACCTGAACAAGACTTCATTAAATTAATAGCTTATTAGCTCTTGCTTCTGTTTTACAGTGTACCATGGATGCACTCTATGCAAACAGCAAACCCCTCTTCCCCTTGTTACACAGTGTATGCCAACATGAAGTTAACAAATGCACACACCTGTGTGTCATTTGGTCATTAATATCACCTGTTGGTTAAGAAACAGAATTTTTTATTTAATGATGGAGGTGAAATTAACACGGTTCCACCCCACTGTATGGGCTTGTATTTCATAAGCTCCACAGCTAAGGAATGCATGGTGCAGGACGGTGCACCCTTGGTTGTGGCTGAGGGAACTTGGGCTCACAACAAGTATTGAAGTGTAATCTGTCTCCCACTATGAGGCTCATTAGAATCTTGGTTCTCCAGCAGCCCGCCCCGTTCCATGAAATATAAACAGAAAATACTAACACACTGCTCCTGTGGTATTTACTAACTTTTTATCTTGTACAGCACCTCATTAATGTTGTGTGTATGTAAATCATTCCGTATCGCTTTTGTCAAACAGACTGAATGTTTTGCAGAAGCTTCAGATTTCTGCATCATTCGGCAGCCGCTAAAGGTCTCCACTGCCTACAATTCTGTCACAACGCTTTCTTCTGTCTCCACCAAAATGTGATTTGTTTTATTTAGCTAGCAGAAAAGTGAGAAAGTAAGTCAGTAGAAACAAGTGATCATGTTTAGATGTTTCACATTTTTCAGAAATGAGTACTTTTTGTAGTTAAGCAGTACCCCTCCCTGATTTGAGAATCTTTGTCCCTGATTCTCAAATGAGTGGTGAGGAACTCAACAACAAACTGTTGTACTGTTATCATCCCCTGCACAGCTGGCTTTGTATTGTGTGTGGAAAGTGACATTAAATGGGGAACTAAAAGGTGTAAACACACGGTAAAGCCATTATTAGAACTGGAACTGTGCATTTGGACAACAGCATATGTTAAACAGGACATACATATTTTTGGTTCATTGTACCATGTAGTTTCTTTTCTGTTTGAATTTTGGAAGTGTGCTGGTGTGCACTGCTGGGGAAAAGCTCATTTGTACACCTTAGTATGGTGTTTGTGAATAACTTTAAAGTTCAGCCTTCTACGAGTAATTGAGTTTGTAGATATATCAGTCAATATATCAATCTTCTCCTTTTTACCAATAATTAGGGTGATAATTTCCCTTTTTCATAACATAAAAATTCATTTTAAAGTTGAGCAGCCTGCCAGAACCCCAGGATGTCATGTTTGTAGGCGTTAAATTTTGTTGTGCTTGTGTCGGCCTCATACTCCATGCTTAAGTAAAACTTTTACTTGAACTAGCAAGGACAGTTAGCAAGACCAAACAGAAAACATATCCAGGAAATGTAGCAGTTTAACTTGAAGTGTAGAAGGGGGAAAAAGTTCCTTAGCTTAGTCTGTAAACTACTTTTAATAAAGCGACTCTAACTGAGACACTGAAATTCTGTTATGCTGACTGTTATTATATTTAAGCCAGGAACACCACTACTGTACTCATTTAGTGGCCAACTAATTTCAATCAAGTTCATCCTTCCCAGTGCCGACACTACACTCTCGGGCTTTGAACACTAGTCAAGCTAAGCTAAGAAATAAAAAAAAAAAAAACAGACTACCATTCAAAAACCGCTCTGCTTGTCAAACAAATTATATTAAACACAGTATTCCAGGTGGACAGCTACAAGCTAAGGCATTGTTCTTACCTTTCCTTTGCTGTTTTTGTGACCCACAGTTCGCGCGCACACTACACAGAACCACAGCACAGACACACAACCTTCTTCCCTATCTAATAGTTACAGAGTAGATAGAATATAGATAATGGAATTACAGTGGCACTTTCACATTTATAGGACAGACTTCCTGTGCGCGGGAAGTAAGTCCTATGATAGTGAAAGTGCCTAAGGCGGGATTTTTTTTTATATTAACGAACTTTCCACCATTGCTAATTTTTTCCCTGCGTACCCTAACTGACCAAGCACGTACCCCGGGTTGGGAATCCATGTTCTACTGCATCAGTGCACACTGCTTTGTGGTACCAAACAATTGTCAGTACCTAACAGGGTCCACTTCTTTTAGATACAGTACTCTTCAAGGTATTAAAGCTAAGTTACTGTCTCCCACTAAAAGTCATGCTGCATTTTTTTGTGTAGTCAAAATAATGTCCTTGGCATGTCCATGCTTAAAACTGCAACTGGAGAAAGATCCATCTCAAGACTGGAACCACCTTCTGAATGGAGTTAATATTCAAGAAACCATCAACTTCAGAGAATCACTTTCCCTTTGAATCCCTTTGCATTTGCTTCTGACAGTGATTTATTTCAGAGTAATGTATTCATCTACTATTGATCTGAACTGTAATTCTGTAATTCATACTGTGGCATTTACCATATAATTTTATGTTTTACATACATACATACATATATATATATATATATATATATATATATATATATATATACACACACACACACGCATATATATATGTATATACAGTGGATATAAGAAGTGTACACACCCCTGTTAAAATGCCAGGGTTTTGTGATATAAAAAAATGAGACCACAATAAATCATTTCAAAACTTTTCCCAACTATAATGTGACCTATAACCTGTACAATTCAGTTGAAAAACAAACATATGTGTTAAGGGAAAAAATATTAAAAAATAAAAAATAACATACAATACGCTGGTTGCCTAAGTGTGCACACCCTTAAACTAATACTTTGTTGTGTGTGCACACCCTTAAACTAATGCTTATTGAAGCACCTTTTGATTTAATTACAACATTCAGTCTTCTTGGGTACACGCGTGACATTAATTAAAAAGACTCTGCTTAACCCCAAATAAAGTTCAACTGTCTTAGTAGGATTTTCCTGACATTTACTCAGTTGCCTGATATAGCAAAAGCCATAATTCGTAGAGAGCTTACAACGTATCAAAGAGATCTCATTCTTGAAAGGTATCAGTCAGGAGAAGGGTACAAAAAAAATTCCACAGCACTGGATATGCCATGGAATACTGTGAAGACCGTTATCAAAAAGTGGAGAAAATATGGGACAGCAGTGATGTTGCAAAGAACTGGATGTCCCTCCAAAATTGATGAAAAGATGAGACAAAAACTGGTCAGGGAGGCTGCCAAGAGACCTACAGCAAACACTGAAGGAGCTGCAGGAATTTCTGGCAAGTACTGGTTGTGTACTACATATGACCACAATCTCCTGTATTCTCCATATGTCTGGACTATGGGCTAGGTTTGCAAGATGGATGCCTTTTCTTACACAGAAAAACATCCAGGCCCAGCTAAAATTTGCAAAACAGTACATCAAGTTTCCCAAAAGCATGTGGGAAAATTTGTTATGGTGTGATGAGACCAAGGTTGAACGTTTTGGCCACAATTACAAAAGGTACGTTTGGCTCAAAAATGACACTTTGCATCACCAAAATAACACCATCCCCATGGTGAAGCATGGTGGTGGCAGTATCATGCTTTGGGGTTGCTTTTCCTCAGCTGGAACTGGGACTTTAGTCAAGGTGGAGGGAATTATGAACAGTTCCAAATACCAGTCACTTTTGGCTCAAAACTTTCAGGTGTCTGCTAGAAAGCTGAAGATGAAAAGGAATTTCACCTTTCAACACAGCTATGATCCCTAGCATAGGTTCATAGGTTGGTACTAGGCTATCAGCCCTAGGGCCTATACAAGCCTAGCCATAACAATTCCCTGGCTATTTCTTCCCACACTATTTACTTCCTTGGACCCCTGTCTAGCAGGGCGACTGACGTGATCCCAGGAGTGAATTTCCTTTCTCCCATTCAATCGTCAAGGTTCCTTTTGAAGAGGGCCACAGAGGCACTCTGCTTGACATGTATATGCAATCTATTCCAGAGTCTGTGGAGTCTCTGGGTCAGGAACCTATCCCTCCAGCATGTTTTGTTTATTGTGATGACAAGGTTTAGATCCCTGGAGCTTGTGGCTCTGAGGGATTGGGATTTCTTTAAGTGTAGCATGACCAATAGCTCTGGGTTTGACATGGCCTTGTATGTTAAGTAGAGATCGCCTCTGAGTAGACGATATGTGACAGAGTATAGCTGGAGTTTTTTAAGGTGGTCAGTGTAGGGCATCTGCTTTAGGCCTGTGATTCTTTCAGTGAGGTATTTCTGCGGCCTTTCCAGTTGTTGCAGATGTCTTTAGAGGTACATACCAAACATGGCGTTGTATTCTATAATGGGTCTAATGAGGGATGAGTGCAGTGGGACAATGACCTTCTTTTTTCTGGATGAAAAGCCCTTAGTGATGAGGTGTGCCATATAGAAGGATTTCCTGACTGTTGTGGTGATGTGGTTATCAAAGGTGAGACCAATGTCCACCTGTGTCCCTAAGTCTCTTATCACACTTTCGATGTTTAGTGTACTGCCTCCTATATGGTAATTCACGGGTACATGTTTTCTCCCAATGGGGATAACTATACATTTCTTGGCATTAAGCTTGAGCCCATGGCTTTGGCACCAAGCATCTGTTTCTGTAAGGCCCTTTTGCAGAGTATCCACATCATTTGGGGATTCAATAATGGCTCCCAGTTTGCAGTCATCTGCGAACTTTGTTAGCCAGAGTCCCTTAGTATTGGCCTGTGCTTCAGAGATCAACAAAAGAATGGCCTCATGAAAAGAAAATTAAAGTTTTAGAATGGCCCAGCCAAAGCCCAGACCTAAATCCAATAGAAAACCTGTGTGGTGACCTGAAGAGGGCTGTGCACAAGAGATGCCCATGCCACAGATTTGGAGTGCTTTTGGAAGGAAGTGTCGGCAAATATTGCCATGCTGATAGACTGCTACCCAAGAAGACTGAATGCTGTAATTAAATCAAAAGGTGCTTCAACAAAGTATTATTTTAAGGGTGTGCACACACAGCAAAGTATTAGTTTAAGGGTGTGCACAGTTATGCTACCAGCGTATTGTATGTTTTTTATTTTTTTTTATATTTTTTTCCCCTAACAGATTTGTTTTCCGATTGAATTGTATAGGTTATAGGTCACATTAAAGGTGGGAAAAGTTTTGAAATTATTTATTGTGGTCTCATTTTTTTATATCACAAAAACCTGGCATTTTAACAGGGGTGTGTACACTTTTTATATCCACTGTGTGTGTGTGTGTGTGTGTGTGTGTGTGTGTGTGTGTGTGTGTGTGTGTGTGTGTGTGTGTGTGTGTGTGTGTGTGTGTGTCTTAAAAGTGTATATATTTATTACAGCTTATTTATATTGTATTTAGTACACACTTTGGGTGCATAGAACCACAATGTATTACATGTTACTTTGTTTTCCTAATTGTTGAAGATTATTTTAATACATCTCACCTCTCTGAGCTCTGGCATGGCTAAAAAGGCTCAGTAGAACTGTCTCATCACCTGGTTATCAAACAGTAAATAAAGCATTAAATAAATCACTACATGACTTAGCCTGTACCTCACATCTTCTCACACTTAAAATGTAAATTATTCATGAATGACACCATGCCCCCCCCCCCCCCCCAGCCAGTTTAGGCACAGACCTATCATTTACTTTAGATGGCTCACTCCTACTCTTAACTCATTTCTTGTTCAGATGTTGTGACAAATCTTTGTGATGTGAGTCACCTTTCACACCCACTTCTTAATGTTGTCATGACTTCTTAAATCTACCAATTACTACCATTTTAATGAGATTCTCATTAATGTTGTCATGTTCTGAATCTAGCTACAAAGTAACAACATGTTTTAGTTATGTTATATTTCGGTTCATTGGTTCATAGATCAATACTAGGCTAACTGCCCTTATGGGCTGTTTTAATCCTAGCCACTTAACCCATTTGAGAATCAAACCCTGCACCTTCTGTCTGTAAGTATCTTAATCATCATGTCAACCTTCTCTTTAGTTAAAGTATGTGGGGAAAGAATTGATTGAAGGCGGTTGAGGTTGACATAATAAGGTGTTTACCTCACATTCACTATGTACAGAGTTTGATTCTCACCTTTGAAAAGGATATTGGCCTGGCTTAAAATGGTCCACAAGGACAGCTGACCCAATACTTACCTATGAATCTATGATCAAAGGAAGTGAGCAAAGAAGGAGGAGGAGTAAGGAGATGTAAAGTATGAATAAGTACTTGTTCATATTTAGGGATGTAGGTGTCCCTGGTGTTGATTAAGAGCAGAGCCAGATTTTGGCTAGAAAGACTTGCATAAAGTTTTTTAAGGACTGGAGGGAGGGTATTGACCAGATGGATACAAGCAAGGAGGTCCAGGCCTTAACAACATGGTATGAGTACAGACCATGTCCAGCAGATTTGAAGGGTTTGTGGACAGAGAGGAGTTTTTGGTCATTGGATTGCAGTGACCAAGTGGGAACATAGTTGTGTAGAATGGTATTTTGTACTGGACAAGCAGATGGATGCTGGATAATTTTATAAGTGGTAAGAAGCTGTGTGTATGTTAGTTCTAAACAGTTTAGACTTTTTACTACTATACAGTGGTGGGTTCTGAAAGGGGTATTTGCAGCAAATGTATCCACTTTCTTATAGCATTGTTCAAGTTTTGTTTTTTGTGATGCCTAGAGATTGGTAAGGATGGGAGTGACAAAGCACTGAGGGGAAGAGGTAAGTAGTAGCAAGCATAGTTTTAGTTGCATTATTGAGAATGTTTTTGGCTCTGTAAAGCAACCCTAGTTTTTGTGAGTTTTTTTATGCAGTTTTGTATATGCAGGTTAAATTTAAGTTTATCATCCACTATAATTCCATGATCTGTGAGTTACAAAGCCATGTTTTCAGTGGCTGTTAAAGCTTCCTGAGTAATTTTTTTGGAGATATGACAGGCCGCTTGATATACATACGAGTGTGCTGTCAACTGTGCATTGTAGTAGGAAGGAATGTTGTGTGGATGTGTGGAGGGTGCTGGTGAGAATGTCCAGAAGGAGGGGACCAAGGACAGAGCCTTGCTGTGCACAGGTAGTGACCGCCAGATAGGAAACAGGGTGAAGTGCCACTTTACTGATTGTTACCTATTGGACAAGTCCATTTTGAACCATAGAAGAGTGGCCTGAGATATACCTAGGAATGGCATTTGAAGTAGGTGTTTGCAATGACAAACTGTGTCGAAGGCTTCAGACAAGTTTAGAAATAAGGAGGAAATGAGTTTGCCATTATTTCTAGCTTTATTGACAGTATCTATAAACATTAGAAGTGCAGTGTTAGTTCTATGGTAGGGATGAAAGCCATATTGTGTGGGGAATAAGACTTCTTCCCACAGGAAAGATTTTAGGAATTATGTTTGAATGCATTTTTCAAGAGAGCCGATATGAATGCTGCAGTTCTAAAGTTAATGATGTGTGCTGAATTTCCTCCTTTGTGTAGAAGGATAAGGTGTGATTTATTTTATTACCCAGAGAGAGGGAATGTGGATTCTTGGATTGACTTATTTATGAGGATTGAAACAGGGTAGGCAAGTCTATCAGCTGCTGTTTTAAGGTAAACACTTGAAAGGTCATCAGCTGAAGTACAGTGTGTTTTGAGTTTGTTTGAGTAGTTTTATATAGAATGTGGGCAAAGGTTTGATGTTGAAAGTGGATGTGGTGATATGTTGTTGTCAGGCAGGATTGTGATGAGATAGGGTGAAATTCTTGTTTAGGAACGGTATACTATCTATGACATAAGAGTTGAATTTTTTTGCAGTTTTGAGTAGTGAGTTATATAAAAAAAAAACACCAGACAAGTGTTAAAACCCACCAAACTACAAAGCCAGCAAAAAAGATGCTACCAATTTTTTATTAAATAGTTTATTTACACTGAATAACACTCTGGCGCCTCGGCACAGCCTTCCTGGAGTTACAAAATATGCCACACCATACATCCATATATATATATATATATATATATATATATATATATATATATATACACACACACACACGCACACATATATTCACTTAAATACAATTAATCAAACAATCATCTAATTAATCAACCATCAATTAAAATAACCATCATATATACATTTTAAAGAAACATTCTCCAGTTACATTCACTATTTAGACCTGCTGGAGATAATGTATTAAATTTTAAAATATATAAAGTCTCTCTATACAATAATTTCTTTTTCATTAACACTTCATCTGTTTCTGATATATGTTCCAAAATACAAGCTTTTAACAGTGAAAAATCACTGCTATGACAAGTAAAAAAAATGTAAAGCTATAGGGCTCATAGCATTATTATTTTGTATGTATCTAATATGTTCTTGCAACCATAGCTTGAATATTCTTTTAGTCTCCCCTATATAAAACAAGTTACAGGGGCAAGACAGAGCATATACCACTGATTTAGTTATACATGAAAAAGCAGAAGTGGAACAGAATTTTACACCATTTTTTCAAAACATTTGGTGATGTTGGAACAAACCGGACACCTTCCACAAGGGAAGGTGCCACATTCCAAAACCTGCAGATTTAATTTTTCACCAGGTGAAACAAATCCATTGTGTACCACCATATCTTTGATATTTCTACTTCTCTTGAAAGAGATATTTACAGTTCTACAAAGATTTTTTACCCCTTCCATATTAATTAAATAGGGCCAATAATATCTAATGGCATCAATAATTTTCTCACTTAGGATATTATATACAGTAACAAAATAGACTTTTCTACACTCCTGCACAATGTTAAATTCTCTTATTTATCTTATTTACTAAAGGCCTATTATGAAGTAAGCTGGTATCTATTATTTTATGAAGTCCATCTAAAATAGCATTTTCATCACCCCCCCTTTGCTTGAAGTTAATACAAGTGTTTATTATTTCCTTTTCTAGGCCCATTTCATCATTACATAGCCTGTTGACTCTTAATAATTCATTATAAGGTAGTGCCTTCAAAGTATCTGGTGTATGGCAACTACTGCTATCCAAAATATTATAATCTCCAATTCCCTTTCTGTGTATGTTAGTTAATATCTTATTGTTCCTAACAGTCAAAGTGACATCTAGATAGTTAACTATTTTTCTGATCTGTAAGCCGTCAAATTTATCTGAAAGCGATTTGCATCTAAATCACTTATAAACTGGAGGGCTATTTCAGCACCCTCCTTACATAAAAAAATCAAATCATCTATATATCTACAATATAAAATAACATAACTATTAAAACAATTCAATCTATACAAAATCCTCAACTTCAAAAAGGAACATGAACAGGTTAGCATAAATGGGTGCAAAAGATGCACCCATGACAGTACCTTGTACTTGATGGTAAATGAGCTTATTAAACTCAAAAAAATTATTCGTCAAACAAAAATACAATAATTCCATCACATAATTACTAACAGGACTATCACCTAGAAAAAATCTAACATACCTAACTCATGGGTAATACTTGTATAGAGACTTTTTACATCTATAACTATCCAGTAATATTCTTCATCACATTTAACGTTCTTTATTTTTATCCAAAAAATGGAATGCGTCTTTAATATAAGAATTTAACTTAACTACATAGTTCAAAAGATAGGAATGTAAAAAATTCCCATATTATGGAGAAAATAATTCTGTGCTGCTTCTATGGGTCTACCGGGGGGGGGGGCTCACATTTTTATGTGTCTTTGGGGCAGACAATAGAACTTAGCCATTGAGCTTCCTTCTACATTAAATTTATTTAGGGCATCTTTTCTTGTAAAATAGCCTAGTCTTAGGCCTTTAGCAACTAGTTCTTTAAAATTCATTATAGCTTGATAAAAAACATCAATATTTGCTGCCTTATATACTTGGCATTTAGATAAATGGTCCTTACACATTTCCAGTGCATAACAACAATTTTTTTATATTTATCTGAGGGTTTTATACTTATGTCTGATCTTTTACATAAATTTATTAAAGACAGCCATTCATTGTTACTCATGTTATACAAAATGTCTGTCTTCTCAGAAGAAAAATCTTTCAAAACTTTCTCTAATGCAAAATTAAGCATCTTAAAAAATTGCAAAATCACCTGGTTATTAAATGCAGGTGTAAAAGTGCTAGTATAAGTAACCATTTCAGTATTTAAAGTGCAATATGCATTAACATTTTCAGCTGTTTCAAATGAAGAATCCCAAGAGAATAAATCCAGCAACTCATCTTCATTTGCAGATACACTTTCTTCACTAGCTGACATACTTTCACCATTGCATTCAAAATAATTAACCAAATGCAATTTTCTTATTAAGTTAAACACTTCTGCTTTAATAAAATGTGCTCTGGGTAGAGCTGTTGGTATAAACTTTAAACCATACTTCAAGATATTTCAGTTTCACTCAAATCAACCCCAGATAAATTCACAATACAGTTATTCATATCACATCTTGCTATACTGCTAACTACTGTGCAAACATGTTTAAAATCAATATTTAGTCCTTTTATTTAAAATGTATATATGATTATTTTAATTGATGGCTGATTAATTAGATGATTGTTTGATTAATTGTATTTAAGTGAATATATGTGTGTGTGTGTGTGTGTGTGTGTGTATATATATATATATATATATATATATATATATATATATATATACATGGATGCATGGGGTGGCATATTTTGCAACTCCAGGAAGGCTGTGCCGAGGTGCCAGAGTGATATTCTGTGTGAATAAACTATTTAATACAAGATTGGTGGCATCTTTTTTGCTGGCTTTGAGTAGCGAGTTATTGGGAGAGGAGTGAAGGTTGAATTTTTGGCTAGGATTATTTCTTTAATGGCTGACCAGAATTTTTTAGAGTCATGTTTAATATTGTTATGGAAGTTGTTATAGTGCAGTTTTTTGTGTTCATTTATTTGATTTGTAGTATGGTTGTGGAGTATTCTGAAATCTTTAAGATACTGCGGTGTTTTATATTGTCATTCCTTCAATGCTTTTTCTTTATCCTGTATTAGCATGCTACTGTTTTCGGATATCCAGATTACATTATTTATTTTTGATCTCTTCCTTCTAGAAGGTGCAAGGGTATTTAGTATATTTAGGAAAGTTGCACTGAATTAATTTCCAGGATCATCTAAGTGGATGCTTTTAGGATGTTGCAATTAATAAAAGATAGATTGTTAATATTTGTAAGTTAAACTTGGACAGCGTGTATGTTGTTTATAAACATGCTGTTTGAGTGAATGTGTGACATGTCTGTCTAGTTGTATAGATTGTGAGATGGTCACTGAGAATCTTTGACATTGTACTTGTGGTGGTGAATTTACTAGGATGTGCGGGCTACTGATAGTTGTGCGATACCATGCAAGTCCATGCTGTATTTAGGGTAATTAGAGGTTTTGTCCAGCCAATCGATATTGACATCACCTATTTTTTTACGTAATTGTTATAGATGTCCAATATAGGATATCTTCCAGAGTAGCTGTATTGCCACCAGAAGGAATGTAAAGGACATTAATGCATTGTTTGTATCTGTTTATTGTTGGGAAAGTAATAAGAAGCTCTGCTAAACTGAATGTTCTTGTGTGTTTGTTAAAGGGAAAATGTAGTAGTTGTTGGGCAATATTAAAGCAAGACCACCACCTTTCCTCGTTCTACAGTCATTATGGATATTATAGCCAGGGAGTGTCATTTTGGAGTCATTTATATTGGGTTTAAGTCACAGGGAGAATATCAGGCTTGTATACAGTAATCCAGGCATGCAGTTCAGTAGTTCTATTTCTTATGCATCTAATATTTATGATTACCAAGTTAGGGGACTGACCATTGTGGGGTTATAGTAGTGTGTGGAAGGGAATTGTCCTGATGTTGGATTAGGTTGAATGTCTCCTTATTGATTCTTGTTTTTTGGAGAGTATTTTTCACTTCCTTTTATTTTGATTTGAGTTGAAATGGAATGACTCTGTCTATATTGGAGTAAAGTTGTGATGGGCATCATTTTAATAGGTTTGGTACACTGTTTGGAGAGTTTAGGGAGGAAGTATGGATACGTAGTTGGGACAGAGCTGGAAAGATGTTGAGAGCTATTACAAAGTCGTGGTAGGATGAGAGATGGCTCTGTAGGAGAAGAATAGAGAATAAGCTGAGGAACAGCATGGTTATGTAAAACATCTGTATTTTATTGATGACTGTGGGGAAGTTGGAATCAAGAAGGAAGCAAGAATTTGCAGGGCTGTAGGATATTTAGCAGTCTGAAAGCTGGCACAGTGTAGGTAGGAAGGAAGTATTTTCTTTGAAGGAAAAGTTAGGTTGTTGTGGTATATTCTGTTATGTTTCTAAAATGTATGAAATAGAGGGCTTTGAAAGGATAGAGTAGGGGGATGCATTTAAGAGGGGAATTAGTGAGGATTTATTTGGGAAAAGTAGAAGTTGAAATGTAGAATAATAAGGTACTGTTGGTGAGGGGCTTGAGTATGAATGGACATAGTACAAAGCAGGATGGAAGTTCTGGCCTTACTGTTTTGCTGTTAATAAAAGCCGACTCATGGAACACAAGTTTCTGCAGTAACCTCCCTACCACCACCCCTTTCCAGCAGACACCACTTAACCTCTTGTATTCATTTTAATTGATTCCCTTCAAAGAGGATGCCCTGCGAGGTGTGGTGTCAGTATCTGAGTCCAGTAAGCCCAGTGCCAGCATTCCTGGTTAGCAATTCATTTATATTATATATTATGTATCTCTCCCGCTCTTCCTCTTGACTTAGTGGCTTAGAGTCACAATGCATATTGTAGCCATGAACTTAACTACTCCTTCTGTGTCCTCTGCAGCAGCACTTTGTTTCAGAAAAAGCTGTTCTCTTGGAGTCATCTTGAGAACCACTAGGACAGCAAATATTCTTTGGGAGTCTGGTTCTGCACTTTGTCTTTTATTGCATCTCAAATTACAGTAGCTGTACTAACTTTAAACTTCTGAAGGTAATAAAGTAGAATTTTCTAACTGTGATACAACACAATGTCGCACGCAGTCTCTCTGAGCAGGCAGACCCCACACAGTGGAAGAGAATGAGGTCCATTCCCACAGTAGTATTATTGCTCCAAAACATTTGGAGTAATTAAAAAAGGGAGTGGGAATAAGATGTCTGTTTTCTTAAATAATTAGTTCTGCTTGGCATTGAAGGGCCAGGGTTTCTAGAAACTTGTAAAGCCTGAGGATGTTGCCCTCTGTATCCACCAATGTGTTAAATGATGCAGCTGACACTTTTTTTTCTCCATAAAAATAACCTTATTAACAGTAAAATAAAAGTGCAGCCTAACTTCAGTCAGTAGGAAATAAAAGGTTGACTACCTGTCGTTAACAAAAGCTCTTACTACTACTTCTTCTTTTGGCTTTTTCCCGGTTAGGGGTTGCCACAGCGGATCATCTGTCCGCTCATGATTGGCAGTGGAGTTTTACAGTGTCGAGTTGCCAGCCCAGCACCCAACCTTCCACAGAAGGCACACACATGCACACACTCATACCTAGGGCCAATTTAGAGTGTCCATTCCACCTACTGCATGTCTTTGGGATGTGGGAGGAAACCAGAACACCCGGAGAAAACCCACGCGACCACAGGGAGGACATGCAAAACTGCTTGCAAGTAAAAGGTCCATGGCTTGTATATCCCCCTTATTCCAGTATGCTCTCTAGTTAAAATCAGAAGTACCTGCGGTGCCAAGTAGAAGTGAAGTAAACACCCAGTGTTCTTCCCAGCTGGGATATAAAGATCACTACAACTGTTGTCTGGTTAATCAGGCCCTCAGGCTGGACTGCTTCCAGAGCTGATACTCTGCTTTCCATTCTTCTGTTCGCAGACTCCTCTGGAACATCTCTCTCTCTCATGACTTTCTCATATGAGCTTACTAGGCCTTCTTTTATAGGCCCTGAGGTCTGAGCTTGAACACTGTTTCTCACAGCAACAGTATTCTCTCCTTAAAGGGGTAAGAATAATAAACAACACATTTTTGGTAATTGTAACAATAGATCCAGTACAGCTACAGTACTCTTTCTATGTAGAAAACATTACGTTATGTTAGATTTTGTGTGTGTTTGTGTATCATAATATATATTGTGTGTTTGACAGCTAGATCTGCTGGAATATATAGTATTCATATTGAGGAGAAGTTATATATCCTCACCCATTATGGAGAATGCAGATTTAGTGCAACTTCTTACCTACTCAGAACTGCATTAGCTGTATTAATATGTTCTTCTTTCGGCTTTTCCCGGTTAGGGGTCACCACAGCGGAACTCTGGTCCACTAATGATTGGCAGTAGATTTTTTACGGGTGCCGAGGTGCAAGCTCGATGCCCAACCTTCAACGAAGGCACACCGATTCTATACATGTCTTTCGAATGCCGCTCGACCACTGGGAGGACATGCAGACTCCACATAGAAGGCACTCCAGCCGAGAATCGAACAGGAGAACCTCTTGTTGTGAGGCAACAATGCTACCGCTGCACCACCGCTGTATTAATATATCAGACAATAATTCAGTCATTGTTTGACAGATAATGTGTGTTTGTGTGTGTGTGTGTGTTTTCAGATACCATCTCCATACACTGTAGCTTGCCATCATGAACAAAAGCTATACATCATACACACACACCTTATAGGAATCAAAAGAAATCTTTTTGTAAGGTATACACACATTTAGGACGTGTGATAGTCCCTAGCACTGTAGGGTGATGTATTTGAAATGGTCTCACAATTTATAGCAAACTTTTCTGGAGAATATTACATTTATTGATTTAGACTTGAACTGTATTTGAAATCTAAAAATAGAAATATGTATATTTTCCTATGAATTAAGTATAGTGAATGCTTGCAGGCTGACATATTCTAACTCACTGAGAACTGAAATACTCAAGATGATGCTCAATTACTTTTATACAACTCTGATGTTTGAATGTGATCAAGTGAAAGGCATTTTGACCACATGAATGTTAATACACTGCAGCTTTTTAAACATGTGCATTGGCATACACTTGTGCACTACATGTATGTACATGTACAGTGGCATGTACAATTTCCAAACTATCTTGTTAACCAAATTTATGATTGTTTAGCAGTGATCACAGGACATTAGTAGTCATTTACTTTATCAAAGGACATCCACTTTTAGATTTACTATACATCAGTTTCTTAACTGTGATCAAATAAAAGAAATAGGATTGTAAAATTTATAAGGCAGCTGACCCACAAGGCCATTTCTTCCTTGCCAGTACCCACCCTTAGGACTTGCCTCACTTTTCAAGTATGGCCTGGAAGGTTACACCAGTGTTGAAGTTATGAACACCCATCCAGTTGTTCAGCTTCTTTTTAAAGACAGACAGCATGTCACACTGCGTAACATGGAGTAGAAGTTTTTCCGTACGAAAGGGTGGGCACTGTGTGACAAATCTAGCACTCTTCTTTGTCTTATTTACTTTTCAGAGTAAATTTACATCTCTGGCCCTAGTGTTAACTAGACTGTTTGACTTATTAAGGTACAAGAGATCTTTGACTACTGGATCTCTTAAAATAACCCATAAACAAGACACAGATATGTGAGAATAGAGATAAAGATCTGTAGCTCAGATCTTTTAAGCCTCTGATCTTTTTAGTTATAAACCTCTTGGGTGTTTGTTTGCTTGATATGTTTAATAAGGTATATCCCAAAGGGAGCTGTGTACAAATGATGAGTTTTATCAAGAATGTTAGGATGTCTTTTGATCTGGAAGAAATACATTTTACTCTGAGCTGTGGAGGGTAAAAGGTTTTCCTAATCACCATTGCAGTGTGATGGTCAGATGTATGAGAGCTGTCCACACAAGTGTCCAGGTCCTCACAAACTATTCTTTTTGAAGTGGTGTGTTATCTATACTATCAGATGGAGGTAGAGGGTGCTTACCAAATGCTACAATGTTGCACTTTTTGGCACTGAGTTAAGAGCACATTTTAGTACTGCAACTTTGAGGAGTCTAATCATCTGCTGGAGGGACTCCCAGCTTACAGTTATCTGCAAACTTTTCCAAGCAATGATCCTCATTTGATAACTTGAGATCTAAAAAATACATGCTGAACAGCAAGGGGCCTAGCACAGATCTCTAGAGAAATCCACTGGTCACCATCTTGCTGTCAGAGGACACATCACCTATTCTTTCTGTGCGACTCCTGTCTTTTAGCCATTTGGCTGTCCACCTAACCACATAAAGTTCAGTTTGGAGCTCCTGCAACTTGCTTATTATATTTGCACGTGGTATGGTGATGAATGCCTTGGTAAGATCATTAGACAGGCTTTACACTGGATATAAAGCCAAATCACTGGACGCTGACTATGATATGATGTCTGATAAGCTCTGATACATTCCATGGCTTTGCATATAAGACTCATTAGGTCGATAGGTCTGTAATTACTTGGGACTGTGGGTGGTGTACCCTTGTGAAGTGGTGTCACAACAGTAGTATACCACTCCTCTTGAGATTCAACCAGTTGCCAGGCTCATGTTGAAGAGCCTGAGGACCAGATCCACCAATGGATGCTTAGTACTACTAATTAGGCAACCAGATATAGGTTCATAGGTAACTCCTAGGCTAGCGGCCCTTGTGGGCAATTTTATGCATAGCCAATATCCCTTTGGGTATTTGAATTAACTTATCCCATTTGGTACTAAATTGGCCATACCCATCTCATGGTTGATAGTTATATATTACTCCTAATGAGAATAACTGGTATCATGCCATAAATAATTTGAGAGAACCCATGCATGGGATAAAGTATTTAGGGGCTGCCTTTGTCCATTAGTAGTATAGGGGGTCAGTCCCAGGGTTCATTTTATGTTTCCCATCCATAGATCCAAGCTGCACTTGAATACAGGCCCATGAATAAAGTATTCCTTGTTTTGGAGAGTACCTACAGTATTTCCTCTTTCGTGATGGCCAGTAGTTTGATTTTCTAAGGGATAAGTGGGTTTGGATTAGATGTCTTTGGGGTGCCTCTACCCTTAATAATGTATATCGTCTTGTTTCATATGCATACATTGTCCGTGACAAGCCAGGGTGATGAACATTTAACTGTATTGAAATGACACACATGCAGTACGTGCTGCCTAACTGTGTACAGTTGCATTTTCTTTTTAATAGGGAATATTTCTTACATTTGACATTGCTTAGATTTAGTCTACAGTAATTCCATAAACAGAACTGTAGTTCACCACAAAACAAAGAAACAAATTTGAAAATGCATGATGCTGACTTGCACAACATTATAGGAAAATATTTTTGCAACTGGGTAAGCTTCTCTGCATCATGCGCATGAAGGAAGCAGTGTGTTTCACGCACCCACATTGTAACTATACTGGTTCTAGAATTGCACAGCCTTGGTAGTAAGGAAAAAAAAAACTTCCTTACTGCCCCCCAGTTGTCTGATTGTACTTTTAATATTATTATTTGATTTAATTAGGAGTTGAGTAAACCTAATTGACTAATCCCACTTTAAAAAAAGGCCTGTGCAGTTAAACCTATACATTCCCATCAAGTCGATCATGTGAACAAAATTTATGCTCATAGTAATATATTCTTCTCCATATATACCTCCTAATTTCCAAGTCCAGCAGATGTTAGTGCTCTTATTGATTACTCATCATATACTTCCTGATCCAGGTCCTACTTTATTAAGCTGTCATGACAGTATATCAGCATGCCACCTACAGATCAGTTAAAAAAAAAATCCCTGGAAACATCTGCAGTGGGGAATTGCCTTCAGCTCCACAGTGCAGCAGAGACAGATGATTGTAGTAGTTGCAGGAGTGTAGAAGGAAATGTTAGCTTTAGTATTTGGATAAGTACCCTTTCAGTTTCTTTTCTACATCTAATATTCATTCAGTTAAATGTGCTTCACTTGCATATTCTAGAACTTCCTAATGGCTTCTGTTCACCTTCTTAAAGATCATGCAAACATATGAAAGAAGGCAGTGATATTATATGAAGTTCCTTCACTTGCTGAAGTTAGTGGTGTGCAACTGTCCCCATTTTCCCAATATTCCATCCATCACAAATTCACCTGTGTCTGCTGATTTCTGCCTTCTCACTTAAGGAGCTAATTTCCAGTTCTATCATGTATCTGTAAAACCGAGTGAATTCTTAAATCGTAGTCATATACTTCAATGTTATTAGCTTTGTGCTGTTATCTCACCTCTGCATTTCTTCATAGACTCCATCTTCATCCCTGATGATGTATTTGATGCTTATTATGTCCCTCTTTTCCCTTAAAAAATTGTGTACCACATGTTTTCAGACTTTCTCAGTAATTCAGATCCCAACCCACCTTGATATTTTAGTGGACCTTTTCCATAGACTCTTCATCATTCTGAAATTTTTTTCCCCATAATTCCAGCAAAGTGCTGCTTTCCAGAGTCTGTCTCCATCAAAATGTGGACTGGCATTAGGTTGACTTTGATCAGAAGTCTGTCTCATTGTGTTGCATGACTGTGTGCTGACCACAACCAAAAGCTGTTCAGCCATTCTTTCATCAAACGTCCTCTACTATTCATACATCACTACTTGATATCTCTGCAAAAGTGTCACACAACGTTGTACTTCTCCAGAAATATCATTTTTTTTCAATGTGGTAGCTTTAAGATAACTCACAATCCCAGACTGGTGCTCCTGATTTACTATCATTACCACATAGATTCATTCAGGTGTGCAGTCCCATAGGTACACATGGGCAACAGCATTCATGCTGGTTACTGAATATTCACCAGATATGCTCTCCTTTATCAGTGCCACCTCTGTTTAATCCATCCAACAGTTTCCTAGCCATCTGTCCAGGTAGGTTCCAACAACTGTGTCACTTATTTGCATACTTCCTCCTTTGGGGCAGTGTGCCAAGTGATAGCTACATGCATCACATCCACGTTTCTTGTGTTATACTGTCTGAGTAAGGACATTCTTGTCTATCTACTGCACCACTGGCATCAAATGAATTGAACACTGTACTCCTTAGAGTTCATTTAATCAGTTCCTGATGGATGAAGTCAAATATAAGTTGCACAGCTTGATAGCTTGAAGAGGTGGCCCATCACATTGTAGATTGACCATGGAGTGCTGGCACATAGTATACGGCAGCAGTTACTACCAAAAGAGTGATGGTAAGGAACAGCAGAAGGCCCAGATTATTAGATAGGGGTTGGAGTTGCTGATATGTAGAGATAATCCTGCCTCTCTCAAGGATATTGGTAATGAATTTTGAGTATCGTGTCCTTATATAGAGATGGAGAGGTATTGTTTTGGTATAAAGTATGCAGTGCAGAGTTAATTAGTATGAAGAATGCATAGGTTGTGATATAAGTGAGATTTATTCAGAGTGATACATAGTTACTGGAAGACAAACAATATTGAGGATATATGATATGGAAATACTATATTGTCAGGGGCATAAGTAAGCATTTGGAGTTAACATAAAGTTGGGTGGAACCTGAATGGAATCTAGAAGCCAGATGATTTAAGAACTACACAAGGAACTATTTTGTTGATAGGGTGGTGGAGCCCTGGAATTTATTGACAAAAGCAGTAGTACAGTGCAATTATTTAATCTCTCTTTATTAAGGTGCTTAAAACTCATTAACATACATGAATGACAGCTGACATGCAATTAAAACATATGGGTAAAATGTCTTCCCAAGCCTTAATAACAATAAGAAATACTCTATATAGTCTGTATTTCTGGATGTAAAAGTACTTTCCTATGCAGTTGATGCTTGTGACAACCAGCTCAACATGTCAATCTCACTGGCCAATGTCATGTAAGGTAATTGATCCAAAGGACAGATACCTTATAGGAAAATGAATGCCTAACTGAGGTATTCAAGCAAGTTCAAGGAAAAGTAGCAGTCTCTCACCTGACAACTTTAATTAAATCTTGCAGGGCATTGGGAAGTAAATGCTACTGCAAATATATTGTAACCAAAAAAAATAGGAAACAAAAGGTTAAAAAAAAAGGCTTAATGCTGGCCTCCTCATGACACACAGGTAGTGCAGCATTCAAAGGAAACACTGTGTGCTCTTAGCCATCACCCTAACGAAAGTATCCTGAGCCTGCTGCAGCTGGACAAGGTCATCACAAAAAAAAATAGTAAAATAAGCAGAGTATACGAGTCAAGGGGGATATATAGAATGTGTTGTCACTGTAGCATGTTCTAAAGATTGTACAAGGTACTTAATCCATATGATAATAAGATAATGACCAGACAGGTGCAGCCATCTACTGCCTCATACAAAAGTGGACCAACAAAGAACCCTTTAGGAGATTCGCAGTGCCATGTACAAGTACATTAGTCTGTAGTTAGATAAATGGTAAGTGGGCAAGGTCTCATGCCCATTTGGTACCAGGCCAGGATGTATCATTTTCATGACACTGCACTTAAGTGGACATTTTGAGAATGTATGTTTGAGTGAATGAACTTCCCTGACATTGTCTGACTTGGATTACTTTTCTGCCTTTAAATCCCTTTCATTGACATGATTCTTTCTACATCACCAGTGATCCAGTCAGTGTAGGCCTTTCTCATTTCTCTATCGGTGTGTGACACTGTAGTGTGTGTGTGTCTGTGTACATGTATGTATGTATGGTTGACTGTATATTTATATGTATTTATTTATAAGTAAGGGAGCATGGGCGAGTGCAGGGAGACTTGGCCCTATAAAAATGCCTTGGCTAAGATTTGTTGAATAGATGCTTTGCCTAATGTGTGTTTATTTCTATTGAAGCTTTGGGGAGTTTAGAAATGACAAAAATACGGTGGAAGCACACAAGCATTACTTTATTCTCCGCTGGGTTGAGCTTAAAATGACAAGAATCTCTCTTCTGAAATACAGCCTGCAAATGATCTGCAAGGACAATAGAATCAGACACATGCTTCTAGAAGAAGAGGAGCTATAGGCAAGTGTCCCCAACGTAGCACTGTTATTGAATACTGTACCTGGAGTGACCGCTCTCCACGGAAGCATACATACCGTTAAAGGTAATGCAGCTTAAACTGAGCCTTGTAACATCCCGCACATCATGTCTTGTGTCATATAAAAGTTTATTCTCTAAATAACCTACTGACTATGACCTGATGGGTAAGGGGAAAACTACTTAACTCTGGAAGTAAGACCACAGTGGCTGAAGATATACTTGTGAAGTATGACGCATTGTGTCAAATGTTCTGAGATATCGAGGAAGACCAAAGTCAGATAGAACCATGATTCCCTCACCAAAAAGAAGGATTATAAGATTTCTCATTGTAGTCTTTATAATTGTATCCACGGATATCACATCCTAGTTATCAGCTGACCGTACATGCCAAAATCCCTGGTGATCTTAAAAGTAGGAAGTTACCCACACACACTGAAGACACTACTAATCGAGTGACCACACAAACTGCTGAATACAGTATGCAGAAAAAAACTTGTGTTTTTTCCAAATGGTAACCCCTTCCACCCCCCCTGCACTTTTAAAATATTAGGTCCAGGATTGCACCAACAAGAATGTAAACAGATGGTACTATGTAATACCAATTATTTTCTCTTCTCTCTGCTTACATGAACTCCAAGTCAGCAACTTTACAATGAAATTGTAGTGCTTATTGATTATAAGTTGATTACCAGCAGTATTCTGCAAAGACATTGGCACCCAATCTTTTAGGCATCACTGATTGTACCTCTGTTAAGGTGTCCTGTTACTTTAATACATCATTAATGAGCCTTACATGGGCAGTTTTAAAAACTAAGTATAAACCCAGACTGACCTGTTGCAGGTTCTCGCACTCTCGGCATGGTCCACTGATCCCATTTAGGATTCTACACACCATCTAGCAGAGAAATCTCATGCTAATTCTCAGCCATCCTCTGTGCATGTGATTGTCTACGAGCTTGACATGTACCCCAGGTGGGTGCTGTATCTACAGCCCAATAATCTGGTATAGGGTTTTATATAGGGTGCTATATGAACAGCCCTACAGTCCCATTTAGGGTGCTGTATCTGAATGCTAAGACATTTCTGTTTGTTTTAAATGAGGGTTTGATTACTCCAGTTATCAAGAATTACACCTTAGATCTTAGCTTTCTGGTTGTTTGATGCATTATAAAACATGTCGTGTGATGGAACATAATTTTGTTGAAAGCAAAAAGAGAGAGTGCTTTTTGATGAAATTAAGCTCAATGAAAGTGGAGTTTGCTTCTTTCTCAGCTGTTACGCAACCTCAGAGTTGGTATGTATAAGTCCGGGGGGGGGGGGGGTGCAGAGGGGGAGGGGATTGCCCCTGAAAAAAAAATTGAGCTGTTCATCAAAGGTGGTTTTGATGAACAGTTTTTTTCTTTTTTTCTGTTCACTGAAATTACCTTTGATGAGTCAACATGAATCCACTGTTTCTTGAAAAGGTGTTAAATAAGCAAACCTTTGTTGTTCTTGATATTCCATGGAGATACACACCACATTAACAAACTTTACAACTCCTGTTCTTACTTCCTGTGTTTTTATCAGGGACATTGGCTGGATTTTATGGATAAGGTGGTATAATCCTGACATGACCTTTAATAACTAGATGGCATTTCTGGCACAGTGTCAGCCATTGTCCGGTCTTTCCACCAGTGCATGACCATCACCTATTTTAGTTCCCTTTTTTTCTATCAGAGGACTTACAAGTGGCTGCATAGGCTTTGTTCATTTTTTGTCTGAACTACTGCAGTGCCCTTTATCTGGGCTTTTGGGTCTTGAACTTGACAAGCTGCTACAAGTACATAAGTGATCAGCAGCGCTTTTTAATGGGGGTCTCTAGATACAGATATATTACTCTAATTCTCTGTTCTCCTTACTGTCTTCCTGTCAAGTATCAAATCTGTATTATATTTCTTTTGATGGTGTTTAAAAATCTAGATGACCAAGGCTCCACCCATTTGAAAGCGCTTTTGGTGCCCTACTGGCCTTGTTATGCCCTTCACTCTGAAACCATGGCGCTGTTTGAAATCACTAAGTTAAAACTTGAGACTCCTGAGCTGTAGTATTTGCAAATGTGTTTCTCTCTTTTAATATCTGAGGTACCTTAAAAAGGAATACATTCAGAAGCATGGACAATTGAACAAAACAGAATGAAACATGGAATGTTGCAGCCATTTGCTGCTGATTTTTTAGAAGCAAAAAAAAAAAAAAAAAAAAGCCAGTAGCATGTTGTACAAGATTATGGTACAGTGAGAACTTTTTTTTTCGTCATTTCCCCACTGTAATGCATTTTCATAGTTGGAATATATAATTAACATGGGCTACGGGGGGGTTCAGGGTGGGCTTGCCCCCCTGAAAAAAGATCTGTTTGTGATGTATTTGGTGTTCTGGTTGTTGACCTTTTTTGTTTCATCATTAGTTGATTCAACCTTTTGAATGTATTCACCATAAAACCTATTAATTTCACATGGTTTCCTGCTATGACTTTTAGCTTTTTAACATTTTTAAGTATTGGGCAATTTATTTTATAGCCTAACTGCTTGTTTGATCAGATCCTTTGTAGAGTTTTGTGTCATGCCATGCTTTCTGCTTGCTTAATGTGATTAATAGGTGGTTCAGTAAAGACTGATTGATTGATTATGTCTGGGTTCTGAATGATATAATTTTTAATGGGCATTAAACAAGCTCTGTCTTCACTCAGCCACAATCTCCAAAGCCCATTCAACCCTGCGCCACTCACCTATGCAGTTCACTAAACCTAAAGTCTAAGCAACACTTCTACAGTATGCTTGAGACATACGTGATGTTGGACAACTGGAGGCAAAATGGTAACTACAATTATGTCATAGACCACCACTAGCAAATCTGTTATCAACATTACTAGTTTCTGACAGGAATCAGGTTGCCTTCAGAGATATTCTTTTAATACTTTCAATAGATAAGCTAAATGTCAGATAACAAAATCGAGGAACCATCACCTTGAAGTCATTGGTCCCACCCTGAAATTGGCTCTAACAGAAGTTCTAAAGCAACCAGACCAAACTGGTAGAGGACATCCATGAAGTGTACTATTATATGTGTAGAAGAAGAAAAAAATTATTAAAGTCAAAAGTCTTCATAATGTGGAAAGTCTAATGAAAAGTTCAGTCAGTTTGTTCTCCATGTTGTGTCTTTCGGCTTTTCCCGGTTAGAGGTTGCCACAGCGGAACTCCGGTCCGCTAATGATTGGCAGTAGATTTTTACATACCGAGTTGCCGGCTCTGATGCACAATCTTCAATGAAGGTACGCCCATTCACGCATGTCTCCACACAGAAGATAGGTTCATACTAGGCTATCTGCCCTAGGGCATTTATAAGCCTAGCCAGAATGTGTTTGGCTTTCGCCACCCATTTTAAATTTATTTTGCTATGCCCTTTTTCGAGGTTAGTATACTGTGCCTCTGTCTAACAGTGACACAGAAGTGATACCCAGGGTAAACCTACGATCTCCCATCCACTCATCAAGATTCCTCTTGAAGAGAGTCAATGAGGGACGCTGCCTAACCTGGACTGGGATTTTATTCCAGAGTGAAGGGAGCCTCTGGGTTATGAATCTGTCCCTCCAGCATGTCCTATTTATTTCAGTGCTGAGATTCAAGTCTCTCGAGCGCGTAGCTCGATGGGATTTGGATTTTCTGAGGTGCAGCATGTCCATTAATTCTGGTTGGACATGGCTTTATACGTCAGGCACAGATCGCCTCTGAACAGGCGGTATGCCACTGAGTAGAGCTGGAGTTTCTTTAACCGGGCAGCATATGGCATCTGTTTGAGCCCTTTGATCCTCTTGGTGAGGTACTTTTGGGGTCTTTCCAGTTGCTGCAGGTGTCTGGTAAGGTACATCCCAAAAGGGGCATTGTACTCAATTATGGGCCTGATGAGGGATGAGTAAAGAGGCACAATGGCGTCCCCTGATCTAGATGTGAATCCCTTCATGATTAGGTGGGCTATATAAAATGTTTTTCTAACCACTTTGGCCACATGGTTGTCAAATGAGAGATTGCTATCAACTTGGGTCCCCAGGTCCCTAATTACTTCTTCTGTACTTAATGGATTACCACCTATGTGGTAATTTGTGGGCACTTTGTTTTTGCCAAAGGAGATGACTATACACTTTTGGCATTTAGCTTGAGGCCATGGCTCTGGCACCAGTTGTCTGTTTCTATGAGGCCCTTTTGGAGGATGCTTGTGTCGGCTGGAGAGTCGATTATGGTGCCCAGTTTGCAGTCATCTGCGAACTTGGTCAGCCACAGTCCTTCCGTGTTGGCCTATACCTCTGAGAAATATATACCGAACAAGAGAGGTCCCAGGACTGAGCCTTGTGGGACACCACTTGTAACTGGTTTGGAGTCTGACATGGCTCCAGCAATTCTAACCATGTGGGTTCTGTCCTTGAGCCAATTTGCAATCCATCTAGTGACATAGGGGTTTATATTTAAGCTGGTGAGCTTATCTATAATGCCCGAGTGGGGTATTGTATCGAAGGCTTTTGCGAGGTCCAGGTAGGCTGTGTGGACCACCTTCCCCTCGTCAATGGCCTTGGTGACTGTTTCAAAGAAATCAACCAGGTTTAAGAGGCAGGATCTGCCCTTAACAAAGCCGAACTGGGTAGGATCCAGTGTTTGTAGGTCCCCAGTATCTTTATTTATGAGGTCCATGATGATCCTTTCCATAGCTTTGCAGACCAAGCTAGTCAGGCTTATGGGGCGATAGTTTCCAGGATCCGTTGAGGCACCACCTTTATGGAGAGGGACCACTGTTGCTGTACGCCTCTCTTTGGGCACATATCCTGTAGTAAGGCTGAGATTGAACAGTAGTTTTATGTTTGGGTTTAGCTCTTCTTGGAGTTCATGTAGGACGCAGCCCGGGACACCGTCTGGTCCCATTGATGCTGTGTTTTTTGCTTTGGAGAGGGCGGCTCTTACCTGAGCATCTGAGATGTCAGGGGGGCAGCACTCTGCTGGTATAGATATTTGCCCTTTTGGTGGGGAGGGGGGGAGAAGTTTGCGCTGAACCTGTCAGCTAGGATGTTGGCAATGTCTGTGGGTTTGGTCTATTTTTTGTCATTTTGGACTAATTCTGAGCATATCTGGGAATTACCACCCAGGTTCCTAACATAACTAAAGAAAGTCTTGTGATTATCCTTAGTGTCCTGTGCAATTTTTCTCTCGAAGCTGGCCTTAGACAATTTTATGTGTGCCCGCAGTTTTTTGCTAATACTGATCAGTGATGCCTTCCCTTTTTGGGATTTTGCTCTATCATTTAGTAGCTTCCTCCTTCTATTGTATAGTTTGTTTATGGCTGGGGTCCACCAGACAGGACGTCTGCCTTTGGAGGATTGGGTCTTGGTTTTATTTGGGATCGCATGATCCATGCATTCCTGAAGGTGTTCATAGAATGCGTTTATAAAGGATTCTGCGGTCTGGGCCGTATTTTCCACAGGCCCGGGGGCTTTGAAGGATTCCACCTCAGTTTTGAGGAGTGTGAAATTTGCTTTAGAGAAGTTTTTCACTGTGGTTTTCTGGGCAGGGGGTGGGATCGGGATGTGAATATCCAGTGAGATTAGTTTATGGTCTGATCTTACCAGTGAGGGATACACTTCTGGTCTGGAGCATAAAGTCCCCATGTTGGTGATGATCAGGTCCAGTATGTTTTCCCTCTTGTGGGAGTGGTAACAAGTTGTTCCATAGCATTTGAGTTTATAAATTCTAGGAAGCTTTGGGCTAGGGTGTTGGAGCTAGAGTAATTCTCCCAGTCTATGTTTGGGTAGTTGAAGTCGCCCAATATAATGGTGTTTGGAGAGACCTTCATATTTTCCAGTGTTCTCAGGAAGGCCGAGTGGGGTTCCTGGGTTTGGGAGGGTGGTCTGTAGCAGGCTATAAACTGGAAGGCAGTTTTACCCACTGTTAGTTGCACATGGATAGTCTCTGATGCTTCATGCTTTGCCACCAACCTGGAGGTGTGGGTATCTTTGATGAATATCGATACTCCCCCTCCTTTTGTGGTTCGGTCCAAGTTTTGGGGCCGAAAAGCATGGTATGAGGTATAACCTGGTAGTGCTGGGGTGCTCTCGGGAGCCCTGAACCAGGTTTCAATTACTGCACAGATATTGATGTTCTCCATGCTAAGGAGAGTTTCGAGTGCGTGCATCTTGAGGTTTAGACTTCTGGCGTTGAGTAGCATTACTCTTAGTTTCTTATCCCTTGTGATACCTATGGAGGTGGGTTTGTCTTTTGAGCCTTGCCTAAAAAAGGCACTATGGGGGTAGCAAGAGCCTTTACCAATAACCGAAAGCCCAGGGGTGACAGGTGCAAGCCGTCCCTAGCGAAGCATCGTGGCTTGTCGAGCATATCATCCCAAGCTGACAGGCATTGGATCTCCTTTGAATGACACCAGTACTTAAGCCAATTGTTGAAATTGATCATCTTGTCTTCATATTGTGGCATCATTCTTGGTGAGGGTAAGATGCTACTCAAGGTCAGGGTCATACCGGCCTGGGCTACATGCTCCAGAGAGCTCCTTTATGTCTCTTTTCATGTAGTCCAGAGAGGTACGTCTCAGGTCATTCACACCAGCATGGACAATGACTGAGTCATATTTGTACTTGACTTGGAGTGACCTGAGTGCTTGTGTTATGTGGCGGATCCTAGCGCCCGACAGGCTGCTCACCGTGACCCTCTCCTTGTTCAGCCTGGTGAGCAGGACGTCAGTGTGCCTGACTATAGAGTCACCTATTACAAGTGTATCAGGTGTGTTGTTTAGTCTTAAGGGCTGTGACTGTTCGGCACACTGGCTTTGTGAGATATGTGTTGCACGTGTTTTGTTTTGGGGTAGCGGCTGCTTGGGTGTCTGCTTTGGAGGTCTCTGCTGCTTCGGCAGATCTTTATTTAGAGCCTCCGAGTATGTTTTTGTGTGATTATGTGTTTGGTTTTCTGTCATAGTAGGTCTATGTGAGACTGGAATTGTAGTGAGTGTGGTTTCCTTCTCCTCCTGACTGGTTATGCCAGTACTGAGTTGAGAGAGCTTATCCTCCAGTTTGGCTATATGGTTGCATCTCTCACATGTGTTGGAATTTGTTGGGAGGAGGAGAGGGTTGTCTGTGTACATGAGGCAGTTGTAACATTGCCTCAAGATTCCCAGATTCACCAGCTGGACCGGAGAGGAGATTGACAACTCACCTTTGGACATGCTAGAATAATATTGGGAATTCCTTAATAATTGAAAACCAGGGCCAGTGGGGAGTGAGGGTGTAGTGCTTTTAATTTTTAGTGCAGACTTATATAATTGCTTTAGTGAGCAAGTGCCAGGTAACTTAAGTGCAATGTGTTACAGGTAACTTAAATGCAAAAATGACAAACAGTAACTTTCTTTCAAGTGAAACAAGGAAATAAGTACAGTAAGCAATGCAGATATCACTAGTGATCCACAGAAGAGCTGAGAAGCCGTGTATTAGGTGGAATTAGCGTTCCAGGGAAATAACAAGCAAACAAACAACAAGCATATAAACAAAGCTAGATTCAGCAGGCCTGGATCTAGTCTATGCTACAGCAAACAAGGTGTACCAATTTCACTAAGATACAGTTCAAATATTCAGGCACTATAAACCTTTAACCAGAAATTCCCAGCTCAGAAGGGCAGAGTCCAGCCTCTTCTCCCACAAGAGTGCAGACCACAAACCTTCTTAATGTAAAATAGCTGGCCTGAAGCCCAAGTGCTTAAACCAGAACTAATACACTTTAAGAATAACAGACACTGGGCTCTCAATCAGCAGTTCCCAACTTAGAAGGATGAAAGCTACCTGTCCTGCCACCACAGTGCATGCCACAAACCTTCCTAATGTATAACAACTGGTCTGAAGCCCAAGTGCTTAATCCAAAAGACTTAGAATGATAGCTACACTTTAATCAAGTTATTACCAAGCAGTAATAAATACAATTGAATACTTTAGAGAATGCCTGGATTAGTGCTCAAGTTACACAAACAAAAACAAAGCTAGATCCAGCAGGCCCGAATCCAGTCTATGCCACAGCAAACAAGGCACACCAACTTCAGTAAGAAGCAGTTCAGATATGCATGCACTATAAGCCTTTAACCAGAAATTCCCAGCTCAGAAGGGCAGAGTCCAGCCTCTCCTCCCACAAGAGTGCAGACCACGAACCCTCTTAATGCAAAATAACTGGCCTGAAAGCCCAAGTGCTTAAACCAGAATTAATACACTTTTAGAATAACAGACACTGAGCCCTCAATCAGCAGTTCCCAACCTAGAAGGATGTAAGCTACCTGTTCTGCCACTACAGTGCAGACCACAAACCCTCTCAGTGCAAACCAACTGGTCCGAAGCCCAAGTGTTTAAACCAAAAGTCTTAGAATGAGTTACACCAAGCAGTAATAAATACAATTGAGTACTTTTAAGATGATGCAAAAGTAAAAAAAGTAGGTAGAAACAGAAGTACAGTAAAATCAGATGAATTTTTTTTTTTTTTTTGAATAAGTGATGAGATCAAAGAAACAGATTTGAGTGCTGAAACTAGAAAACTGGCTAGTTATAAGAAAAAAAAACTAAGCTAGAAGGCTTCCCTCTAACACAGAAGGGCTTGGGGGCTCAGAAGCCTACAAATAGTCTATACCACTTAACAGGAAAGGCAGGAAACAAGCTTAAATTTTTTTTTTTCTGTTTCCCAGATGCTCTCTTTGTACACAGTAGGAGTGCCTGAAATCAGAATATGATCTCACTGCACTCAGTTGAGTGAGCAAATGAGATGGGCCCAGAAGGAGTATCCAAACATAAATTTACAAGAGGGACGGGCAGTTGCAAGGCCACTAAGATTAACACCAAAACAAAAACAGGTAGGGTGGGTGGTACTAACTGAAGAGCAGAGTCAAAACTTCTGCTCTAGCTTAGAATCGAACAGGACGTCTTACTGTGAGGCGACAATGCTACCGCAGCACCATAATTATCCACTTTGAGCCATCATGGGTGATACCACATTGTTATAAAACTGGAATCTAATACTGAAAACAACTCTGACATCCAGGACATCTAAGTCCAAGCTATAAATCAAATTGATTTTCCTATTCTAACTTAGTTTTTGGGTGAATGGCCCCAAAAGGTACAGGAAAACAAGAAAAATGTTTCATGCTTATCAAATGATATACAAAAGTCAGTATGTAGCAAAATTATGTATCCCTCATTCTGAAGGAGGAAAGGGCCTCCTCAAAATTGATTACATGTATAGATCTGCAATCTTAGGACTGCATACATATCTGCTGACCTCATCAGAACCAAACACAGTGAAAATTTTGAAATATGAAGAGAACAAATTTAAGATGACTTCCCTGCTTAGTTTAGCAGAAGCATATCAGTGTCAAGCAGGAACGAAAACCAAACCAGAAGTAGACAAATATTAGGCAGCAACTGAATGTGTCAAAAAACAAAAGAAAGACTATAAGGAGAAAGGTCAAATGAGAAGGCAGCAAATGTGGAAAAGACATAAGTCTAGTTGCAAGTACACACACAGGAATGGTTAAGAGCAGGTGAATTTTACTAGCAGCCCTGGAGAGTAGACTGCATACATATTGGTTTACAAATTCCAATGAACATGTGGGAGAAACAGACATGCAGGTAGTGTAAAACGGAACTGGAAACAGTTGTACATTAATGGCAGAGGGCCTGTATACTGAAAGGCATAATAATGTGGCAAGAATATTGCATTGGGGAGCGTGCAAACATTACAATACTGAAGTAGCCTAGAAGCACCGGAAACATGAGCCACAAAACATTATAGAGAATGATGAAGTTTGTATCACATGGGCTCACCCATTACCAACAGTTCCAAAAATCGATACAAGAAATCCAGATATAGTAGTCAAGGAAAAGAAGAGAAATGTCGCATTGGTCATTGAAATTGCTTCACCCAGTAACTATAGTGTCTGACATACACAGAGGCACAAAGTAATAAAATACCAGTATTTGCAGGCAGAAATGAGGGCAATGTGGACAAAGGATTACCCAGACACTTCTAATAGCTGTAAGAGCAATGGGACTCATAAAAAATAAATTATAATCTTATTTAGATATGCTACTGATAGCTGTAACTATGTAGGCATTGCAGAAGGAGTAAACTCCGGACATATTCCAGCTGCTGTGAAGAGCACTTTTGGCTAACATCAAAGACTGGAACAATACTAATTTCATGAACTTTTGAACTTTAATGATGCTTTGACTTAGGAATGGGGTCCATTCCCGTCATGTTATTAGAAACCCAAGACACTTGGAGAAATTTAACTAAGCTAAACTTTTTCACATCCTTTGCTAATTATGGATGTTTCTTGCTCTTTAATGCTGCAGTGCTGTTCTCTTCCAGTTGAGTTTCTCTCTTCTGAGCACCGGCATTTGCATGCTGCTATGCACAGGTTTGTTACACAGCTCATATACTTCTGTTTCCTTTTCTTCTTCATATGCATATCTTGTGTTTTTTTCTCTGTTTTCTACTAAACTGGTTCTCATTTCATAAGACCTGTTGCTGCCCACCATTCCTTAACTGTTTTGAATAAACAATGTAGTAAACGGTATCATGGTGTTTTGCTTTTGGTACTGTAATGCTACTACTCTTTGTGATAGCAGGACTTGTCCACTAAGTATGTATGTTTCCATGCTTCCTGCAGTGACATGGAATGCTAACACTTTCTAGGTTGTACCAATCTGATATTTCTGGATACAGCATTGCCCAGTATTGCTCTCTGATGTTCTTGAACTGAATAAACTGAGTATTGTGACTCATATAGGGAAAAAAAAGACATTTATTACTGTTGGACTGTTAAGCAATTTATGGCCATATAGCTGAAACTGTCTGCACTTTCTTCAGCATAGTTCTCACAAACGGGTATGGTTGTAACTTGTACCCACTGGCATAATCTAGTCAGTAAAATGCAAATGAGCATGCAAAAAAATGAAAATATTCAACAGCAGATGTATATAGTGGCAGTGAGGCCAGAGTAATGACATATTTAAGAACGATGTATTGTGGTGTTCCATACAGCCTATCGCACAATCTGTTTTCTTCACTTCTAGTTATTGTGTTAAACTGCAATTTGCATTGATCAACATTGCTGCCTCTCAGGAAGAGATCTGCAATTTTGATTTCTGTCTGGGGTGCCTTCTGTTCAGAATCTTTCATGTCCTTCATCACTACATCCATGTGCATTTTCTTCAGGTGTTCTGATTCATTCCCACCTCCAAAAGACACATGGTAGCTAAATTACATTCTCCAAGTTACTTGTAGGCATCTATAAAGGGTGTGTGTGTGTGTGCGTGTGTGTAAATGTGCGCCCGTGCACATGTGTGCAGGCATGTTGAGTTTGCCTGGCACGCATTCTAGAATAGTTTTTAATGCCTTACTCCCACTGACTGCTGGGATATGCTATATCATCCCTGAAACTCTATAAAGGAAAAGGGAGATTATTGGAAAATAGATGGATGTAATAGCAAAATAAGACTGAAATATTTTGATCCATTCTTGGGAATGAGATAAAAGTATTCTTCCTGGCCATCAGAATTTGAATGCACTTAAGCACTGTTATAAATTCAGAGCTGGATCCAGCACTAGCCGACATAGGCAGTTGCCTTGGGCCCTGTGGCCAGGAGGCTTCAATGATTAAGAATTAAAAATAAATAAATAAATTAAAAATTATGCTCTTGGGTGCAGAATGTGTTTACATCTGTGTGCACAGTGTCTTTTCCTTTAAGGAGAACCATGTGTGAGTTGCATGCACACACGCCAAAGCAGATGTTAACACATTCCACACTCACAAGCAGAATTTAAACTAGCCATTCCACTGAGAGAAAGGATACGTATGTGTGTGTGATTTAAGCTAGCCGTTCTGTGTGTATGAGAGAGAGACTGAGTGCGTGTTGCTGTGTGAGAGAGTAGGTGTGTGTGGAATGTAAACTAGCCATTTTTTGCTGTGCGAAAGAGGAGGGATCTGTGTGTATTGTTGTGTGTTGTGAGTAGGGGTTGTGTGTGTGTGTTACTGTGTGAGAGCAGAAAGAAAGGTAGATTTGTAGGTGTATGTACGTGAGCATGTTTATGTGTGTGTGTGCTCGTGTGTGTGTGCATGTGTGTGTGGGGGTGTGTGTGTGTGTTTTAAAATACCTCTCAACTGTCCAGATTTAGCCTCATAATTTTGGTCTGTTTCTCATAAAATTTGTGGTTTGTGACAAATCACTGAGGACTAAAGTCACTAAATAATGACATGTATGTGAGTTTCAGACTTCACATATTTCAGCAAGTGCATGTAAATGCAAATTCTGTTATTCTAGCAACTTTCTAAGTTAAAAAGAGCAATATTTAAAATATGTCCCTATTTTTGGGTGATACTATCCCCATTACTTCAGACTTTGTCTAGATTTCTTGCACTAAGAGCTTGAGAGGTATGCATAATTCTTAATTGTCCAGATTTTGCCTCATATTCTTGGCCTGTTCATTATAAAATTTGTGGTTTTCTGGCAAATCACTAATGATTGAAATAACTAAATAATGCCATACATTTGTGTTTCAGACTTCATTTCATTCAGAAAATGCATGCTAAAACTAATGATGTTATTCTAGCAACTTTCTAAGTCTATAAGCAATATTTAAAATCTGTCCCTATTTTTGGGACCCATGCAGGTTAGTCAATTAGCTTGATCCAGTTTGACCCTGTAACTGAATCCCCTATACCAACTACCGGACTGCTGAAGGAATTATGAGCTTCAGTGGAGACAAGCACCTGCCTCCTGTACACCAACTTCCAGACTGCTGAAGGAATTGAGCTTCAGTGGAGGCAAGAGCCTGAATCCTCTACACCAAGTACCAGACTGCTGAAAGAATTGTGAGCTTCAGTGGGGACAAGAGCCTGAATCCTCTTCACAAACTACCAGACTGCTGAAGAAATTGAGTTTGTTTCAGTGTATTTTTAAGGGATTATGAGTTTCAGTTCACTTTCATGGAATTGTGTGTTTCAAAGGAAGAGAAGTTTACTGTTGCTTGTGCTTAGTCTGTTTTCAGTGGTGCAACTAATTTTGTATAGCAAATGGTAGTCACTGTTTGTGCTGTAGAATTTGTAAGCACTGTTAGTAGTCTAATTGCCTTTGCTGCAGAAGGCTGTTGATTTTGCTCCCACATCATGTAGATGGAGTGCTGATATTGCAGTGCCCTTTTGATTGCTGATTATTTGGTGCATGTGGGGGGGGGGAATCTACACTCCTAATTGTGTCCTCTTTTGTATGAGATGCCTAGTAACTAGTTACTTGTTGGTTTGTCAGTCATACCCTATGGCAATATTACCAGCTTAACATTTTTTTTAATGTAACATAGGCAATTAATTCCTCAAGGGCAGCAAGCACTGAATTTGAAGGTGAAATACTGAAATGTAAAATTGTTTCAGTAGCAAACTCTTCATTAATTACACATCTCTTTAATGTGGAATTATTTCATGTCTTACTTCTGCAGAGATTGTGCATACTGACTGCTGTTGGTGGATTGTAAAGACAGAAGTTTGAGTGGCCTTTTATGGTTGAAATTTTCTGAAATGGATAGTTTTGTCATTATTGTTACATACATTTTGTTTCTTTGCTTACTGGAACTATGTTCAAAACTACAAATTTAAAAGAAAAAAAAACATTCTAACAAGTGGTTGCCATATTATACAAATAATATAATTTAATACAATCAGGAAGGTGAATCAAAGCATACATATATGCATGGCCCTAAAAATGTGTGCAAGGAGCCTATGGTTTGAAAAAAAAACAAAGGTAAATTTAATCCTCCACTGGCCAGATGCATTTCCTTTGAACATGGGTTTTCATGTCATTTCATTGAATGTGAGTTTCAAGGGCAGAGAAGTTTACTGCCCATGCTAAGTGCTTTCATTGTGAGACAGCCATTTGCTAAACAAACAATACTATCAGTGTTTCTGCTATTCTATTTCAATATCTGTATCATTGCAGAAGTAAGTAAGAAAGCAGTATGCATATGCACGCTGACAAATTTGAACAATGTTTATGGTAACTGAGTAGAAATAACCAACTAATAGAACACTGGAATGGCTGGGGAGAAGGCTACTGGGGGGTAGGTGGTTGCTGCAGGAGGGGCTGCTCAGGGGGGCCCCAGTCTATTGCTCTGCCAAGGGCCCCATTTGATCATGATCCAGCTATGTATAAAGTTAGTAGACAATAATCATTAAAATGTGTTAAAAAGTTTAAAAAGCAAAGCATTTAGTCTGCAATAATTGCAGAAATGTAAGATGAGTACATTGTTAATAGGGATATAATCAGATGTTTGACTAAAGGTATATTTAGTTATGATGTTTTTTTTCAGAAAAGGTGGTTTTATTTATCCTCTTACTGAAACAACGATGTTGCTATTATCTGAAGAATTTGCTGTTCTTGCATTCCAGTATGGAGATATCTTTTGTAATTGCCAGTAGCTTTGAAAATAAAATGTTTTTTTTTCCTGGCAGTTCTAAGGAAAGTATGTTATGAGGTAAGTAAAACTGATATAATTTGCACTGTTTTCTGTTTCTTCTGTGCATTTTAGAAAGGATTCAATACTCAGTACAAGTAATTGTTTTACATGTCAGACAGGAGAACTTTTGCAGTATTTATTATTCTAACTTTCATTTAGTCTCTATCCCTTGTGAACTTCCATGTGTCACCCCCTACCATTATTTTAATGCTGTTGTATTCAGAAACACTCAGAAAAGTCATTTAAAAGGCAGGGGGTCTTTGAGCACAGATGCATCAGGTGTAAAGCTTTGTTTCCTCGGGGGACATTCAAATTTGCTGAATGCTGTTCAACAGAATACCACAGCTGAACAGGAAGGAATTGTCCATCTGTTAAAATATGTGTTACTCAGTGAAAGGCATTTAATGATTTGGCCTCTTGGGTGTATATATCCATAGTCACATATTTTTGTGTCTGACCGGGCGCATCTCTTGACACAAAGTAAGCTCAGTAACAGTTGGCCTGTGTGGTCTATTGACAGTTTTCTTCTTTGGAGTAATCAGGCTAGCAGGTTCTGAATAAGCATGCCTTTTGCTCTCAAAGCAGTATGCTTTGTGTTAAAATATAGTAAGCAATTAGCATATTTTCTCTTTTAGAGCTGTCATAGTCACGGTGATGTTTACTTTCTTATGTTGCACTGTCTGATTATGCAAAACAGTTGTAACTGAATGTATAAAATGATTTCTTTGCATACTAAATGAGTTCTAAAATTCATATTTAACTTGTGCAGATATGATGATCATAGAGGTCTTCTTGCTTGAGCTGATAATGTCTCCCTTTTTTCAAATAATTTATACAAACATCTGTTAAAATAAATGCTATTATAGACACTGGCTGAGTGGAAACGTATCTTCATTACAGACTTCCACTTTTTCACGAACATTATGTTTGCACATTTCCTAAAGACAAACACTGCAGAGTACAGGAAGTAAGCACAGTGCCATGTGTTTGTACTGAAACATCACCTTGTACAAGTCTGTAGTCATTGCTAATTTCTGAGTCTTACAAATTGACTGTCTGATTATAATACATTATTTCATACATAAGTAACGTGTGAGACAATTCTAGCACCAGGATAATGATTTTATCAGGTAAAATAACTGACCTAGTAAGGAAGGTTCACAGACAGATTCATGGCCATAATTTGAACACTAACATAGCAGAAGTCGGGTCATTACATTCAGAGCACTCAATTCAGTTGTCAAAAAAAAAAAAAAAAAGAGAGTTTGACTTAAGACAATGAAATCTTTTAAACATGAATGAGATGACAGATTTTTAATAAGTCACTAAATACTAAATCACAAAAATATATTTAATAAAAGCATTTAATATATTAAATGCATTTCTTTCTGGGAAAATGTGCTGTCATGCCTCTTACTTTTATGTACTAAGTACAGGTTTATAACAGCATGGAAGAAGTCAGTAACTTCCCACACTGTGCTATTCAGAAATAGCAAAGCTGGTTTCCACATACAGAAGAGTTCAGTGTTTTGAAATAGCACAAAAAAACTCCAAATAATTTAAGCTGAAAAACAATGCAAGTAAATACTTCCATTTGAACATGCATCTCACTCACAGGCTTTGCTAAAGAGGTGCTTAAAGTTTTGATGTGCATTTAGAACAAAATGCCACCACCCAAAACTGCCATGGGTGTCCTACACAATCAGCATTTGCCCTTTCCAAACTTATAGTTTATTTTATATGATGTGACAGTGTTACATGTAGGAAGTTTGTTTCGTGTTCATTTTCTACATGCTTCCAGAATTGTTAATAAATTTTGCTAGTTAGTGTTTTATATACACAGTATATCCTCTTCTAGACAAATGTTCCTGAATCACTGTAGTAGCTCTTAAATATGTTTTACTTTAGCTTCTGCAGAATTCCAAAAGATAGCAATTCCAACAGATACACCATATGCCAGTAAATAGACATCCAGTATGTATATATATATATATATATATATATATATATATATATATATATATATATATATATATATATGCATACATATACATACAGATAGATATCTATGTATAAAAGGCCACAGAACCAGGACTCGCTGTAGGCAAATGAACAGGTAACTAGAGAAAATATAGTTTATAATCTCTCAAATTACAATCTTTTTCTTGCAGAATATTCAGTTCTGAATAAAGGACTATGTTTTATTTAAAAAAAAAAAAAAGATGGGAATATCTCAAATGTCTTAATGGAACTGAGTGATGTGTTGTTGTCCAATCTCGTCTTCATTCTTACCAGGATGGGGTTCGGATACGATCCTTGGATCTGACTCGGTCTAATATGCAAGCTCAAGGTCTTCCACTAGCTCGTAGCTAAACCCTATCCCAGCATGCCCTAGGAACGTCTCCCCAATCTTGTTTGCCGCTAAACAAGACCGGGTGCTCGTTGTGCTAGCTCTGGCTAATTATAATCTTTATTTACCTCTCAGTGTTTAAATCTTGCATATTTGTTAAACTAGGGTTACATAGTTGTAGTTTGTTGTGCTAAATGCTATACTCCCCCATTTTTGTCTGTTTTTTTTTTCTGCTGGTTGCCATCGTCTTTCATTGGGCCTTAGTAAACTTTTATAGCCCATTTAAGTTAGAGGTCTCTATCTCTCTATTTAAAATCCTGCTGTTTCTGACAGAAAGTTCATTTAAATTAGAGGACTGTCTTCCCCCTTACCCCATTTTAGAGGGCTTTCTCCCTTTCCTTTCCCTTCTGTCTTTTGAGCATAGTCCTTTTAATTTGGAGGGCTGTGCCTCCCATGAAAACGTTCTCTTTTTGTTAGTATTTGTTGTTGTTCTAAAAAAAAAAAAGAAATATGTTGTTGTTATATACGTTGTTTATTCCTTCAAAAATGTCTTCCAAGGATTCAAATCCATCTGGTTTTAAGAAATGTGAGGACTGTGGACAAAAATTGTCATTGCCTGAGACACACAGTCTGTGTCTATTGTCTGGGAGCTGTCCATCTGCAGGAGTCTTGCTTTACTTGCCATTCTTTTAACCATAGAGCTCTCCTGGAGAGGAAAAACAAGCTTAAATTGAGAGGATTGTTAAGGACCCCCTTCTCAGAGACTATTCAAGAAGGTCCGGGTTCTTCTAAATCACAAAAGTCTCCTTCCTCAAAATCTGACAAAAGAAATCATCTTCTAGAGCTCCATCGGAGCCATCTAAAAAAATGGCAAAAATTTCATCTCTGGATCCGAAAAGTCATCGGCCCCAAAATCATCAGTTTTGGCACCAAAGGAATTTGAAATTCGGAGCCGGTCCCCAGTCTTGGAGCCGCTCTCTCCGACCCTCAGGTCACCCATTCTGCAGCCTTCTAAATCTCCAGCCCCCTCGACTCAGTCTTCCAGAAGCCTTTTTGTTGATGATGTGGATCGAGTGGTACAAAGGCTATTAAGGACTCCAGCGATGGCCAAATTATTATCGGATCTGACTGCATCCTTCTCTTCTGCTCTGATTTCTTCTCCGATCCATTCTCGGACTTTGGAGTCAGAATGTCCGGAGCTGTTACTGGTGGAAACTTTGGAGCTGAGACCTATATCGACATCTTCAGCCCTGACCATTGCTCTGATGTCCTTGGCTCCATTGGAACTAGAGGAGTCTAAGTGACAACACTCTCCAGTTGGGTCTAGGGAGGCGAGTCGGATCGGACAGTTGTCAGATCTGATCTTGCCTGTCGGGGCATCGGCTCTGGTGAGCTTGGCTCCTACCTCAGCATCGGGTCCATCGTCCTTGGTTCCGGGAATTCTTTTGGCATCTTCAGATCCAGGGATTTCCAAGGATCAGGGGCGGAGGCCCTTTGAAGTAATGAGGAGAGTACTTTCTCCACAGACAGTTCCACTGTCACCTTCGGATGTTCTTCCCCCTAAAGCACTGGTGTCTGCCTCTGTATCTTTGCTTCCACAGGGACACAGAGATCCTAGACCTCAGGATGCCCCACATGGCACCTCCCACTCTTCTGAAACCTCTCCAGAGTACTCCTCTGAGGAGGTCCCTCGGAAGAGGTTATGTAAGAGGAAACATTTAGATTCATCACTTCTGATACAGACCTCGATGAAGCTGAGGAGTCCCCATGGTCACCTCCTGATGATGTCTCCTTTGGAGACATCCTAGAAATACTTAAACAGAGAGCTGGCTGGAAGCCCACAAACTCTTCAGCAGAGGAGTCCACACTCCTGAAGGTTTTGGATCTCAATCTTCCTCCACTTGGGTGTCACTACTTTTCAATGAACTGATAGACCTGGTTTCTCGAAAGGTGTGGGAGTCTCCAAATTCAGTGGAACCTGTTCCTAGGAGGCCAAATAAGTTTATTACGTCCCCAGCTGGCAAAACTTTCCTGACCAAGGGAGTCCCAGTAGATGCTAAGAAGGAACTCTCAGAGACATCTTCGTCTGTTCATCCACTGAACAAAGAGTCTCATACGATGGGCAGACATGGAAAGCGCATTTTTCTTCAGCAATATTTGCCCTCAGATCTCTGAACTACCTTACCCATTTTACAAGATTATAGAGAGATCTCCTGAAAGAGCTAGGAGATACTCTTGAAGGTTCAGTAGTTGATGAGGTTGCACATAGTCTCCTCTCAGCTCTCCACCTTAAATTCAGTCATCCACTCCTCCATAAGGTTGATCTCTTATGCAGCAGATGGAGCAAGTAGAGCAGCAGGTTCAGAAATTTCCTTAAGGAGACATTCCTGGATGCACTTGTGTGACTTAGCAGAACCTTTTAAATCTTCCTTTGTGAATGCCCCAATTGATGGCTTGTCTCTCTCTGGACCCAAAGTCAAGGACACACTAACCAGTTCTAAACAGGATGGAAAGATTCTGTTTGCCATAGGAGTCTGTTTTCCCTACCTAACAGACAATATCCCAAAGGTCAGACAGGAAGTGGAAAAATGTGGTTTCTAAAATCTGAGAGAGCTTTCCAGGACACACATGGTGAATCTTCCCCCAGGGGCAGAAGGTGAAGTGGTAATAGAAGATGCCAACCACGTGGCAGAGGGGCTCCACAGAATCAGGGCGACAGAGAATCTTTCTTTGGTAAGCCCTTCAAGCGTTCCTGAAAGGAGGCCCACCTGTCCACCTATGGAGGCAGTCGGGGGTTGCTTATCTTTGTACCCAGAAACCTGGCAACAAATAAAAGACGAATGGGTACAAAACATATCCAGAGGTTATTCCATTCCCTTTTTTTTTCCCGCCCTAATCATAAAAAAGATTCCAGACATTCCACCCAGTCAGAGAGATCAGGCAACTCTAAAAATTCGAAAGTTGCTAGACAAAAGACTCATCCATACAGTCCCTGCAGACCAAATAGGATGTGGAACTTACTCAAGATTCTTTTTAGTTCCAGCGAAGATAGGGGACTGGAGACCAATTTTGGATCTCAGCAATCTAAACAGATCAATAAAAATGTCCAAGTTCTGGATGGTAACACTGCAGTCAGTACTCCCTTTCCTGGGACAAGACAATTGGATGTGCTCGATAGATCTCCAGCCACTATCAGTTTCAAGCTCTGCCATTTGGATTCACTACAGCCCCCAGAGTATTCACCAAATGTATGGCAGTAGGGGCAACTCACTTGAGAAGCCTAGGATTCAGGGTGTTTCCATACTTAGACGACTGGCTCCTTACTGTCACCATGGAGCATCTACTAATAAAAGTATGAGACACCACCTTACAGCTCTGCTCTCGTATAGGAATTATGAGAAACTACAAAAAAATCTGCCTTGCTGCCTTCTCATCATGTAGTATTTATAGGAGCAGAATTGGATTCAACAATTATGATGGTCGGACTTCCTCCAGAAAGAGTCCAAGTTCTTGACGCCAGACCTCAAGTCTTCTCACAAGGAATAAAGCTCAAGCAAGATTAGCCCTGGGGACCAGGGTTATTGCTGCTGCCCTAGTCCTCAAGACTTTCAGGACTAATCTCGGTAGTTCCTGCATCGACCAAAGAGTGTACAGTACCCACTGAAGAATTACCGATGTCCCACAAAATAATGATAAAGAATCTTGCAAGAAAGACCTTCATTGGTGGCTTTACTCTACTCAGATATTGCTAGGTCGACCATTTGTTTTTCCCCAACCATTGGCCACAGTGACCAGATTGGGGTAATGAGGAGAGTACTTTCTCCACAGACAGTTCCACTGTCACCTTCGGATGTTCTTCCCCCTAAAGCACTGGTGTCTGCCTCTGTATCTTTGCTTCCACAGGGACACAGTGATCCTAGACCTCAGGATGCCCCACATGGCACCTCCCACTCTTCTGAAACCTCTCCAGAGTACTCCTCTGAGGAGGTCCCTCGGAAGAGGTTATGTAAGAGGAAACATTTAGATTCATCACTTCTGATACAGACCTCGATGAAGCTGAGGAGTCCCCATGGTCACCTCCTGATGATGTCTCCTTTGGAGACATCCTAGAAATACTTAAACAGAGAGCTGGCTGGAAGCCCACAAACTCTTCAGCAGAGGAGTCCACACTCCTGAAGGTTTTGGATCTCAATCTTCCTCCACTTGGGTGTCACTACTTTTCAATGAACTGATAGACCTGGTTTCTCGAAAGGTGTGGGAGTCTCCAAATTCAGTGGAACCTGTTCCTAGGAGGCCAAATAAGTTTATTACGTCCCCAGCTGGCAAAACTTTCCTGACCAAGGGAGTCCCAGTAGATGCTAAGAAGGAACTCTCAGAGACATCTTTCTTTCTTTCTGAAGAATTACCGATGTCCCACAAAATAATGATAAAGAATCTTGCAAGAAAGACCTTCATTGGTGGCTTTACTCTACTCAGATATTGCTAGGTCGACCATTTGTTTTTCCCCAACCATTGGCCACAGTGACCAGATTGGGGGGGGGGGGCATTATCTGGGAAAGACTGTCCAAGGCACCTGGCAGGATCACGAGGCCCATTTGCACATCAGTATCCTAGAGATGAGAGCAGTGCTTCTAGCGTTGCACATATTCCAGGACTCTCTTCCGCTGAGAATTATTGCAATACAGATAGGCAACATGTCAGTGTGGGATGGTACATGGTGGCAAGGTAGAACCAGATCTTACCCCCTTTGTTGAGAGGCCCTGAGATTATGGTAATGGGTGACCTCCTCCCAACATTTTCTGATAGCAGCGCATATCCCGGGGAAAACCAACATGATAGCGGACAGACTCAGCAGAGCGATTCTTATGCCTCACAAGTAGTCCCTAAAACAGGAAGTGGTGGAAAAGATTTTCCGCAATGGGGCCAGCCTTGCCGTGACCTCTTTGCAACATCCATGAATGCCAAATGCAGCAGCTACTTTGCCCTTATCCTCCCCTCCGGGGGAGTCACCAAGGGATGCACTTGTCCACGATTGACCCTCGGGACCCTCTATGCTTTTCTTCCCTTTCCGTTGATACCCAAAGTTCTTCAGAAAGCCAATTATTTGGGAAGGGACTTGGCCTTGTCAGATCTGGTTCTCCTTCCTGTGGCCACATCTTTGGGAGGAGCCTTGGATTCTGGACCCACTTCAGACCATTTGACTCGTGCATCAGGAATGCTCCACCCTTCCCTTCAGATCCTCAAACTGACAGCTTGGCTGCTCTGATTCCAAACATAGCCAGGTTTCCTAACCTCTCTTCATCAGTTAAACATATACTAATATCTTCTCATAAAGCATCAGCAAGAAAGATATGTAGAAGCAAATGGAAAAGATTCTCTTTATGGTCTTCTCATAACCATATTGATCCCTTTACTGCCCCAGTCACTTCTGGTCTAGAGTTTCTAGCAAAATTATTCGATGAGGGTGTAGCTGCAGCTGCCATAAGAGTCCAACCAGCCGCGATTTCTAATTTCCATATTGGTGAATCCAGTCTCAACATAATGTCTCGTAGGCTGTGCAAAGCGTTCCTAAAAGGTACTCTATGACTATGACCTCCTATCAGAGACCCCCTCTCCCCCGGCACTATGGGGCCTAAACTTTATCCTACCCAGTTTCATTTTTCCCCCTTTTGAGCTAGCATCATCTTGCTAACTCAAGTTTTTAACATGGAAAACTATTATCTTGGTAGCTATTACCTCTGTCAGAAGGGTGTCAGAGCTACAAGTCTTGTCATTAAAGCCACCCTATTTGCTTTTCCATAAGGATACGGTATCCTTAAGAACAAACCCTTCCTTTTTACCAAAGGTTTGTTCAGAATCTAATTTGAACCAATATATAGAGCTTCCAGTATTTTACCCAAATTACGAGAATAAGGCAGAATACATGTTGCATCAGCTAGATGTGCATAGACATTTACACTTCTGTATACATAGGACTAAGAACTTCAGAAAATCTGACCAGCCATTTATACCTTTTTCAGATTCAAAGAAAAGTATCTCAGTTTCGAAAGTGACACAACCTACATCTCTGAAAACAGATTTTTCCCAGAAGGTTAAAGCCCACTCTGCAAAAGCCATTGCAACCTCCTCCGCCTTTCTAGCTTGACTACCAATTGATACCATTTGTGCTGCAGTGATATGGGCAAAGCCACATACCTTTATCACTCATTACAAAGTCGATTTGGCCTCCAGGAACAGGGCCTCTTTTGGCACCACGATTCTGAAGAATATTTTCCCTTGAGCCACCCAAGAAAAATGGTGCTAGGGATGCTGTCCCATCCTTGTAAGAATGAAGGCGAGATCGGACAACAACACAAAGAAGTTATGTACTCACCATAACATTCCACGTGTGTTGTCCTTTTCCACCTTCATTCTTACATCCCACCATCCTTTCCCCAAGCCAGTTTTTACTCCTGGAAGACCAAGTTGCTACAATGAGACATCATTGTTCTCTAACCTTCTTGACTGCACTCTGAGATAATATAAAAGTAATTTTTTTGTTATTATTATTATGACTGCAGACAAGATCTGGGAGATGTTCTTCGGGCATGCTGGAACTGGGTTAGCCGCAAGCTAGTGGAAGACCTTGACCTTGCATATAAGGCTGAGTCGGATCCGAAACCCATCCTGTTAAGAATGAAGTTAGAGATGGACAACACACATGGAACATTATGGTGAGTACATACCTTCTTTTTTTTATAAGAAATACTAATTTGGAAGTGTTGTTCTCTGAAGAATTAAAAAACGGGCAAATTTTTGTTTGTGAAAATGTAGTACACTCATTCTTAAATTACATCCGCTGTTAACATTTCAGAAAGCTTGTGAAGGAAATGTTTATGGACTGTTTGAAAAAGCATATAAACAATTATAATATGACAAAATGCTTAAAAGTTAATAGAAAATTAAAATGTTATAAACATATTTATAAAAATGGAGGAATTATAGTAATGAATAAAGATGACTAAAAATGCAATTGTTCAGCTATTATTTGATAATATTTACAGGAACATTAATAGAAATGAGGTAGTTTTATTGACAGATGAAGTCAACACAGTTTATAAAAGGCAGTTGGAATGATTCAAACCCTGTAAACTAGTTTTATATCCCCTCTTTTGAAGATGCCAGTGTACTGTGTCATATCTAAGGTATATAAGAGCAAAAAAAATCCTTCAATGAGACCAATAGTCTCAGGGAGGGATTGGTTAACAGACCCTATAGCTATATTTCTAGAAAATAAATTGAAAGGAGTAATATAAAAAAACATCAGGTTATGAAAATTACAGTAAAGATTTTTTTCAATAGTTATATCAGTGGGAAAATAATTATGATAATTATATGCTTGTCACTATGGCTGTATATGTATATCCATGCTGAATGATTATGGTATACAAGCATTATGAGAACATCTATATAAAATAACTAATTCTATAAGGAATGCCAGTATGAGCATATAACCTATAAATGTGTTTTGATGAGATATATTAAACCTAAAATATAAACCAAGATCTTTATTAAACTATAATTGTAGAATAATTCCAAAAATATTTAATTTAATTGATACCCTGTCGCATCTGGTAATTCCCACACAATTTGGTTTCAGTTTAAGAAACCGTTCCGGATGGCCAAAAGTTGGAAACCTCTGGTGAACCAAATGAAAAGAAACTGGACCCATAATCTTATGTGTCATTTAAGCTATCCAAAAGAGGGTAGATTATTTATAGGTTCATAGGTTCATACTAGGCTATCTGCCCTAGGGCATTTATAAGCCTAGCCAGAGTGTGTTTGGCTTTCACCACCCATTTTAAATGAATTTTGCTATGCCCTTTTTTGAGGTTAGTATACTGTGCCTCTGTCTAACAGTGACACAGAAGTGATACCCGGGGTAAACCTACTATCTCCCATCCACTCATCAAGATTCCTCTTGAAGAGAGTCAATGAGGGACTCTGCTTAACCTGGACTGGGATTTTATTGCAGAGTGAAAGGAGCCTCTGGGTTATGAATCTGTCCCTCCAGCATGTCCTATTTATTTCAGTGCTGAGGTTCAAGTCTCTCGAGCGTAGCTCGATGGGATTTGGATTTTCTGAGGTGCAGCATGTCCATTAATTCCGGGTTGGACATGGCTTTATATGTCAGGCACAGATCGCCTCTGACCAGGCGGTATGCCACTGAGTAGAGCTGGAGTTTCTTTAACCGGGCAGCATATGGCATCTGTTTGAGCCCTTTGATCCTCTTGGTGAGGTACTTTTGGGGTCTTTCCAGTTGCTGCAGGTGTCTGGTAAGGTACATCCCAAAAGGGGCATTGTACTCAATTATGGGCCTGATGAGGGATGAGTAAAGACGCACGATGACCTCCCCTGATCTAGATGTGAATCCCTTTTTCTAACCACTTTGGCCACGTGGTTGTCAAATGAGAGATTGCTATCAACTTGGATCCCCAGGTCCCTAATTACTTCTTCCGTACTTAATGGATTACCACCTATGTGGTAATTTGTGGGCACTTTGTTTTTGCCGAAGGAGATGACTATACACTTTTTGGCGTTTAGCTTGAGGCCATGGCTCTGGCACCAGTTGTCTGTTTCTATGAGGCCCTTTTGTAGTATGCTTGTGTCGGTTGGAGAGTCGATTATGGCACCCAGTTTGCAGTCATCTGCGAACTTGGTCAGCCACAGTCCTTCCGTGCTAGCCTGCACCTCCAAGAAATATATACCGAACAAGAGAGGTCCCAGGACTGAGCCTTGTGGGACGCCACTTGTAACTGGTTTGGAGTCTTGACATGGCTCCAGCAATTCTAACCATGTGGGTTCTGTCCTTGAGCCAGTTTGCAACCCATCTAGTGACATAGGGGTTTATATTTAAGCTGGTGAGCTTATCTATAATGCCCGAGTGGGGTATTGTATCGAAGGCTTTTGCAAGGTCCAGTTAGGCTGTGTGGACCACCCTCCCCTCGTCAGTGGCCTTGGTGACTGTTTCAAAGAAATCAGCCAGGTTTAAGAGGCAGGATCTGCCCATAACAAAGCCGAACTGGGTAAGATCCAGTGTCTGTAGGTCCCCAATATCTTTATTTATGAGGTCCATGATGATCCTTTCCATAGCTTTGCAGACCATGCTAGTCAGGCTCATGGGGCGATAGTTTCCAGATCCGTTGAGGCACCACCTTTGTGGAGAGAGAGACCACTGTTGCTGTACACCACTCTTTGGGTACATATCCTGTAGTAAGGCTGAGATTGAACAGTAGTTTTATGTTTGGGTTTAGTTCTTCTTGGAGTTCATGTAGGGCACAGCCCGGGACACCGTCTGATCCCATTGATGCTGTGTTTTTTGCTTTGGAGAGGGCTGCTCCTACCTTTTGGTGGGGAAGGGGCGGAGAAGTTTGCGCTGAACCTGTCAGCTAGGATGTTGGCAATGTCTGTGGGTTTGGTGTATTTTTTGTCATTTTGGACTAATTCTGAGCATATCTGGGAATTCCCACCCAGGTTCCTAACATAAATAAAGAAAGCCTTGTGATTATCCTTAGTGTCCTGTGCAATTTTTCTCTCGAAGCTGGCCTTAGACGATTTTATGAGTGCCCGTAGTTTTTTGCTAATACTGATGACAGATGCCTTCCCTTTTTGGGATTTTGCTCTATCATGTAGTAGCTTCCTCCTTCTATTGTATTGTTTGTTTATGGCTGGGTCCACCAGACAGGACGCCTAACTTTGGAGAATTGGGTCTTGGTTTTATTTGGGATTGCATGATCCATGCATTCCTGAAGGTGTTCGTAGAATGCGTTTATAAAGGATTCTGCAGTCTGGGCCGTATTTTCCACAGGCCCGGGGGCTTTGAAGGATTCCACCTCGGTTTTGAAGAGTGTGAAATTTGCTTTAGAGAAGTTTTTCACTGTGGTTTTCTGGGCAGGGGCTGGGGTCGGGATGTGAATATCTAGTGAGATTAGTTTATGGTCTGATCTTACCAGTGAGGGATACACTTCTGGTCTGGAGCATAAAGTCCCCATGTTGGTGATGATCAGGTCCAGTATGTTTTCCCCTCTTGTGGGAGTGGCAACAAGTTGTTCCATAGCATTTGAGTTTATAAATTCTAGGAACCTTCGGGCTAGGGTGTTGGAGCTAGAGTAATGCTCCCAGTCTATGTTTGGATAGTTGAAGTCACCCAATATAATGGTGTTTGGAGAGACCTTCATAATTTCCAGTGTTCTCAGGAAGGCCGAGTGGTGTTCCTGGGTTTGGGAGGGTGGTCTGTAGCAGGCTATAAACTGGAAGGCAGTTTTACCCACTGTTAGTTGCACATGGATAGTCTCTGATTCTTCGTGCTGTGCCACCAACCTGGAGGTGTGGGTATCTTTGACGAATATTGATACTCCCCCTCCTTTTGTGGTTCGGTCCAAGTTTTGGGGCCGAAAAACATGGTATGAGGTATAACCTGGTAGTGCTGGGGTGCTCTTGGGAGCCTTGAACCAGGTTTCTGTTACTGCACAGATATTGATGTTCTTCATGCTAAGGAGAGTTTCGAGTGCGTGCATCTTGAGGTTTAGACTTCTGGCGTTGAGTAGAGTTACTCTTAGTTTCTTATCCCTTGTGATACCTATGGAGGTGGGTTCGTCTTTTGAGCCTTGCCTAAAAAAGGCACTATGGGGGTGGCAAGAGCCTTACCCAATATCCGAAAGCCCAGGGGTGACAGGTGCAAGCCGTCCCTAGCGAAGCATCGTGGCTTGTCGAGCATGTCATCCCAGGCAGACAGGCATTGGATCCCCTTTGAATGACACCAATACTTAAGCCAATTGTTGAAATTGATCATCTTGTCTTCATATTGTGGCATCATTCTTGGTGAGTGTAAGATGCTACTCAAGGTCAGGGTCATACCGGCCTGGGCTACATGCTCAGGGAGCTCCTCTATGTCTCTTTTCATGTAGTCCAGGGAGGTACGTCTCAGGTCATTCACACCAGCATGGACAATGACCGAGTCATATTTGTACTTGCCTTGGAGTGACCTGAGGGCATGTGTTATGTGGCGGATCCTAGCGCCAGACAGGCAACTCACCGTGACCCTCTCCTTGTTCAGCCTGGTGAACGGGACGTCAGTGTGCCTGACAAATAGAGTCACCTATAACTAGTGTATCAGATGAGTTGTTTAGCCTTAAGGGCTGTGACTGTTTGGCACACTGGCTTTGTGAGCTATGTATTGCACGTATTTTGTTTTGGGTAGTGGTTGCTTGGGTGTCTGCTTTGGAGGTCTCTGCTGCTTAGGCAGATTTTTATTTAGAGCCTCCGAGTATGCTTTTGTGTGTTTATGTGTTTGGTTTGCTGTCGTGGTAGGTCTATGTGAGACTGGAATTGTAGTGAGTGTGGTTTCCTTCTCCTCCTGACTGGTTACGCCAGTACTGAGTTGAGAGAGCTTAGCCTCCAGTTTGGCTATATGGTTGCATCTCTCACGTGTTGGAATTTGTTGGGAGGAGGAGAGGGTTGTCTGTGTACATGAGGCAGTTGTAACATTGCCTCAAGATTCCCAGATTCACCAGCTGGACCGGAGAGGAGATTGACAACTGACCTTTGGACATGCTAGAATAGTATTGGGAATTCCTTTATAATTGAAAAAAAGGGCCAATGGGGAACAAAGTACTCAAGGGGAGTTTGTGAGGGTGTAGTGCTTTTAATTTTTTAGTGCTGACTTATATAATTGCTTTAGTGAGCAAGTGCCAGGCTTTAGAGTGAGAATAGGGTGTTTATTATGAGAACTAGATCAGTTCTAAGGGAAAAAGTGAAGAGCACACTTTGTGGAGCCGAGAATGGTTTAAACCCAATTAAGCGGCGCTGCGCAAAGCCACGCTAAAGCGGGTTTTATACAGGGGGACTTGAAAGAGCTAGAAATTGGCCCAAAACAGCCAATAGACTACCAGATTCTTGTGCTGGGAACACTCCTCCAGGGATAGATAGGCTGCTCCAAGCTCCCTACTGCCACTGGTGAACAAAGAAGCCTCCCTTTATCCAAGAAAGGAAATGGGCAACAGAGGAACTTTCCAAAAGTCCAGAATACAGCAAAGCCTGTATTTGGACTACTCTAGGTCAGGAAAGATGGGAAACAAGGAATTTTTTTTTTTTTGCAACAAACAGCAGGAAAATGCAATAAATATGTAACACAGGCTAGCGCACTCAAGTGTGTAGCCTCAACAGGTAAATGCAACAAACAGGACAAACTTTAAAAGTGCAGGTGCAAAAACAACTTTAAACAGTTTAAAACAGTTCAAGAAGCAGAAATACTTGCAGTTTAGCTAGATCAGACAGTCGCCCAGGTAGTAGCAGGAAAACAAACACTTTTATCAGGTTAGCAGTCACTCTTTTAGCCTCTCTGCTGCTAGCACCACTCTTCAGGACCACAAGGAGCTTGGCTGAGTAGTAACAAGCGCAAAAACCGTGCCAAAGTGGGTTTTATACAGGGGGGCTTGAAAGAGCTAGAAATTGGCCCAAAACGGCCAATAGACTACCAGATTCTTGTGCTGGGAACACTCCTCCAGGGATAGATAGGCTGCTCCAAGCTCCCCACTGCCACTGGTGAATAAAGAAGCCTCCCTTTATCCAAGAAAGGAAATGGGCAACACAGGAACTTTCCAAAAGTCCAGAATACAGCAAAGCCTGTATTTGGACTACGCTAGGTCATGAAAGATGGGAAACAAGGATAATTTTTTTTCTTTTTTGCAACAAACAGCAGAAAATGCAATAAATATGTAACACAGGCTAGCGCACTTGAGTGTGTAGCCTCAACAGGTAAATGCAACAAACAGGACAAACTTTAAATTACAAGCGCAAAAGCGCGCTAAAGCTGGCTTTAAAGCATGGGGTTAGAAAGAGATGGGAAATGGCCCAAAACGGCCAATAAGCTACAGGTCACTGGGCTGGAACCACTTCTCAAGGGACAGATAGGCTGCTCAGAGCTCCCCACTCTCACTGGTGAACAAAGAAGCTTCCTCCTATCCAAATAAGGATATGGGCAACACAGGAACTATGACACAGCCCAGAGATCAGCAATACCTGAAGACTGGACTAGTCTAGTTCAGTAAAGGCGGGAAATGAGGATTTTTTTTTTTTTTTTTTTTTTTTTTTACAAAGTAGCAGAAATTAGGTACAGAAACACAGTAAATGCTTTTTTACTACCAGAACATTGTGTGTGTGTGTGTGTGTGTGTGTGTGTGTGTGTGTGTGTGTGCGCGTGTGTGCATGTGTGTGTGCGTGTGTGTGTGTATAAAACAACATTTTAAAAAACAGTTATATAATAAACAATAGGGGCAGAAGGAGAGCATTTTTTTAATTCATAGATTGTTACTAGACTAATGACCCGGGGGGGGCTTTCTAAGCCTAGTCAAGTTTTCCTGATGGAATAACGATGTCCTGTTTCCAAATAGGAAATTGAAGGCCAGGTATTTATAAGGTACTTCTGCCCATAAAGGACATGGGTTCCAGGCCCAGTGTAAATTTTCTATTCCGTATCCACTGGTCTAGGTTGTGTTTAAAATGGGCAGTAGACACACTCAGATTTACATAGATGGGAAACCCGTTCCATAGGAGGGGTAGTCTGTAGGACACATATCTGTCTCTCCAGCATGTTGTGTTTATGTCACAGACAAAATTCAAGTCCGTATACCTTGTATTTCTGGTACTGTTCGACTTATGAATATGCAGGAAATTCATAAGTGTGTGGTTTGTAGATGCCTTGTAAGCCAGGCATAGATCACCCCTCAGCAATCTATAGGAGACTGAGTAGATGGAAAGGGCTTTAAGGCACTCTGCATAAGGCAGGTTTGTTATGCCTTGTATACTTTTTATAAGGAACCTCTCTCTCTAGTTACTGCATATACCTGGTCAGGTACATACCAAAGGGAGCATTGTACACTGTGATTGGTCCGATAAGGCTGGATTACAGTAGGATAATGATAACTTTGGACCTAAATGCCATAACCTTACTTATAAGTTGCACAACATAAAAGGATTTCGTTACCACTGTGGCCACGTGGTGGTCAAGGGTAAGGCTACTGTCTAATTGCGTACCTAGATCCCTGACCACTAGGTCGACTCTAAGGGGTTCACTATCAGCATGGTAATTAGCCAGGATGGTTGACTTCCCAAAGGGTACAGTTATACATTTCTTAGCCTTGAGGTTAAGGCCATGGCTTTGGCGCCACTTGTTAGTCAGAGACGTACCTTCTTGAAGACTGCTAGTGCCTGTAGTGGAGTCGAAGATAACCCCTGACTTGCAAGCATCTACAAACTTATTCAGCCATAAACCTTCAGCATTTGCTTCCATTTCAGAGAAGTAGATGTCAAAAAAGAGTGGTCTTGGTACTAAGCCAAGGGGGAATCTGCTAGTTACTGGCCTCTTCTTGGAAGTGACCTCACCTATTTTGACCTCCTAGCTCCTATCAGTGAACCAGTTCGCTCTCCAGTTCGCTTGTTTACAATGCTTGAGTGGGGTATTTTATCAGAAGCCTTGGCCAGGTTTTAAAAGAATGTTTAAAACAAACACTTAGGTAATGTAGAAATACTTTCAATAAGAAGGACTAGACATTAGGAGAATATTAAAAATGGTTAAAAAAAGGCAGAGTCCAGGCCCTGACAGTCTACGTTGTATACAAATTTAGGAGTGTAGAGTTGCTTTTCCACCTGCAAAAACTATTTATATTTCATTGGGTTGATTTACTGACTAGTTGTGTTTGACAAGTCAGTCCCTTGCCAAGCTGTAACTTAATGAGGCATAGCAAAACACAGAACATAGACCAATAGCTTTACTAAATTGTAATTGTAGAATATTTGTTAAAATACTTAATTAGAAATTAAATGATAGACATTGATAATTCCCACCCACTTTAGTTTCATTCAGTGTAGGAAAATGACCCAGGGTACAGCACTTTGCAAATGATTAGCAGGAGATTTAATGTTTTATCGGAGTTATAAGTTTTACTTGCTGTGCAGGGAAAATATTTTTTCAAAATGTTGTTATAATTTTCCAATGAAATAAATTAAAACAATCTATATGTATATATATAAATATATATATATATATATATATATATATATATATATATATATATATATATATAGATAGATAGACAGATAGATAGATATAGGAACACATCAGTGTCACTCTCAGCAAATTTGCAGTGCAGCTATACCCCTTTAATTCAAATCTGCTGTTGTCATACTGTTTTATCATGAAGTATTTTCAAAACAGAATTTAAATATTTAGAAAAACTCTTAAAGAGCGTATTAATAAAGACTATCAAGGCAGATGCAAATGTAATAATACACAATTGTTACAGTAACAATTAATAGCTGCATTGAGATGATGAGGATGCCTGAATACTTTATTTAGCAGAGATAACCCCTTTTTATGTAATAGCAAGATTTATTACTAGAAAATAATTACTTCCATTAAAAGTACATTGATCTCTTATGCATTTTGTAGCAAAAATATGGACAAGAGAGTTTTAATTTATGTAAGACATTTTAATGAAATGGAAAGAATAACACAACTCAGAATGAAGTGTGATAAATATTGTAAGATGATACTAAAAGACACTGTGAATTAATATCTTATAGATATTACATCAAGAATAATCTCTCTAAATTTTCTAGGTTGTAGCTTTACATCTGTGAGTTATGAGACAATAAGCATATATTATATAAACATTGATAAAGCCAAAACTAGCTCTATAACAACATCATTGTTGTAATTACTAGGAATGACGGAGTTGACACATATTTCCATTAATACTGCTCCACATGTTGGACTTCATTGCAATGCTGAAGTGGAAAAATGTTGTTAATATGGTTATTCTTGATACACTTTTGGATATAATGATCTCCAAGGATGCCTTCTTAGGCAATGGTATGCCCACTCAGTTATCTTTGTCTAGGGATCTCCATCTTAGAAAATATGTTGTTACATTAAACATTTATCAAAATACAGACCAATGGTAGTGGTATAACCTTAGATAAAAGCTCAGGTAGCTAGGGGAAAGAACATCGATTGTTTAATAAATACTAAGTTTCCTGAATCTGCTTAAAACTATGCAAGCCATCTGGGGAAGCATTACTTCTCGCTATATGAAATGGGCTGTTCCCTGGACAGCCTTAGCAATGAGCTATTGTTGCCTCATAAGATTTCTTACAGTATAAAGCAATCTCTCTCCTGAATTACAAGACTGAAAAGGTGTTTTAGAGATTAATACTTAATTTCTGTTCCAAACTGCAGAGAGTACTTTGAATTTAAAAGAGAATATTTTGATTAAAGAGATACCATGTTTCTGGTACCGTAAAGAGACATATATGCCAGGACAACTGGATATATGCAAAATATTTTATAGCCAGGTTAAATCAAAGTTGTTATATATGCTTCTGAATTATAAATTGTATCTGAACCAAGGACTGAGCTAAGAAGATAGGATATTCTCCTATCTAGGGACATAGTTAAAAAACTGAACTAAAATGGATGCAGATTTGAAAAAGTTATATATTCTTACAAGGGGTAACTTTGTTAAGTATAGCATTTTGTAAACAAAATTTGTGTAAAACAGTTTGTGTCAAATTTGGTTTCAGCACACAGTTAAATACTGATGGTAGTGTTACGTTGCAACAGATATCATTCAGTGATAATAAGCATTTGTAGAAGTACAAGAATGTTAGAGGAAAATTATATTTATTATGGAACAAACGTTCAGACTTAAATCATAAGTTTGAACCACCCCTCTATACCTTTTAATATGGAGAAGGCAGGGAGAATGTTTTGGAGCAACAGAGGTATAAAATGAAGCTTTCTCCCCGGGCCTCCACTGAAAAAGGACATTTATCCAGTTGGATTCTCCTGGTCAACAAATGTAAAATAAATAAATAAAGTTGTCAAAGTAGTAACTAAAACATTAGTATTAAGAGAGTAGAAAACGCTTTCCTTACCAACTTTCCAAAACAATAATTGTGGAATGTCATCCTTGATTTCTCTACCTGCAAATATTTGTAAATTACTTTTTGACAAAACTATTTTTTTTCTGCTTTCTTAATTAGCTTCATGTATGTGATTAGTGAATTAGCTATCCCTACTCTTTGTATATTTTCCTTTTGTGTTTCTTTTCCACATTTTCCCTTTTACATTTGTAGGTACACACATACAGAAGTAAAGACTTTTTCTCATTTTTAATGTTGAATTTCAGTATATCTGTATGCAGTTGGGAATATTACTATACAAATACTGTGAAGATTTTTTTCATTTGATAACAAAAACATTAACATGACAAGTTTTAAATTTGCTCTCTCATGCCACTTTCTTTTGTAAAAAGACACTGATGAAGACAACCAACATAGAAGCAGATTTCCACATAGATTATACATAACATAATCATTTACACCTGCTCTCTGATGCATGTACACAGCTCTTCAAATTATACCCTTCTCTTATACATTAGCTCTTTATCCCATAAATAGTTTGTTTTATAACCAGAATCCTACATTGGCTAACGTTCATTGCACATACATCTGTTTCAGTAGTGTAAATATCAGCATTTCCAAACATGGACCCATGGTTTACAGTAAGCAGTGTTATTACCATGAGGCCAAGGACTCTTTTCACAAATCATAATGAAGTGAAATGAGTAAACTGGAAGCCATTAAAATGAAAAGCATGCGGAAGCACCCATTTAATTTTAAGACTTCATCTTCAAACCCTCTTTAACTAAAATTCTGTCACCTTTTGGTGGATAATACAAACCTAACTGCTGAAAGTATCACTCAGCACACTGCTTCATTTTGCATATTTTAATTACAACCAAAGTTGGGTAAACCTCAAATTCTTACTACCATATTCCTAAATGTATTTAATCGGTATTTGTCTCAGCCAAACTTATTTTATTTCCAATTATTGTACCTCCCTTTCAAGGAAATGTACACAAACCATTGCACAGGATAAAGCTACAAAATCTGTGCATTCCAGTGGACAGGGAGCATTATTATATGCATAAAACAGAATGTATACATGAAATCAGCATATCACTTTAAATTCTTCCTGTAGTGCACATTAAATATGTATTCACAATTTTCTGTATGTACAGTGGTAAGTGTCTCTGTGAAACACTTCACCAAATGCTTGTGATGAGTGATATTTCACACACACACACACACACACACACACACACACACACACACACACACACACACACACACACACATGAATCCTTTGAGGGTTGCTAGACGATCTGTGTGATGAACTCTAACTTGGCATCTGTGGTGCTCTAGTTCCTTTATATCTCACTTTGTTAGTCACCATATAGCCTATAGCATTCCACCAGTTAAACCGCACATCACATTCTGGTTATCTGCCATCTCAAATGAGAAAGTAGTGTCACTCGTGCCTGTGTCAGAATCAAGTGTTTGACATTCATTTCTGACTTCCTCAGTGTATCATAGTTCATTTATTTAAACCAGTATTTACAGAACATGCTGTAAATTTCTGGCCAGAAGTAGTCAATTGCAAGAGTTTATTTGTTTTATATCTAAAGGGATACAGTTTCTGAAGTATAACCCCTGAAGTACAGTAAAACTTGTCACATTTAGAAAATGTTCTTTGTTGAAAAATCCCCCCATTTTTGTATTGATTGGTTCACTCGCATTCGTAACATTACTTAATCTTGTTTACAAAATGAAGGACCATCTTGAAAACAATGCTGCAAAGAATAAGGGTTCATTTGTAGCTGTGCATGGCATCATCAGAGTAATAGACTATTACATACATGTTTTAGTAAGGTATACATATGGTTATGTGGTTGCATCACCAAAAACGACACATCTGTAAGCTTGACTTGCCAAAAGTGATGTCTTTTTAACAGTGGAGTGTAGCACAGTCAAGTCAATTATCCAAAATACCAAAGTTATTTTTTTCTTTGAGTTCTTATCATTGGACTGCGTTAATGTGAGCAGAGTAGGGATTATAAAAACTTAAAAAAAAAGCCTTGAGGTGATGGACCCAGTAAAAAGCTGTAGTTTTGTTAATTTGCTGTAAACCGTTGTTTTCACTTGAGCAATTCCAGTGTGGTGTGTTCATTAAAGCATTATTCTCTGCATAACACTTCAGCAAATGGAGACACAGTTACTTAGATAAGTTCGTCAGTTTCATAAAAGAAAGCCATGGGCAATTTTAGCCAGATGCAATTTATTTAGCTAAAGTAAGGAATGAAGAGATGAGAGAAGACAAAATAAGTAATTATGAAGGAGAAGAAATAATGTTAAAACCAGTGAAATAGAGACAGCTAAGGACCTAAATTCTAAACCGTGTTTTCTCACAGAACATCAGACACATACACTGACATTTGTGGCTTTTAGATGGTGCATTATTCATGTATTTATAATCGTGTTGAGTGCCTTATCAAGAGCAAGACACAAAGCATGCAGAATCAGTGCTTCAAGAGCAACCATTACTTTTTCAAAGGATGTCACAAATCTCGAAAGACAAGATCTTCCTTTAAAAAAAACTCATGTTTTTCATACCTAATACAGTTAAGGTCCATTTGTTATGTTTGTAAGGTCTGCAGAAACTGCTGTGCTCTGAACCCATTTTAAAATATACTACCCACATTAACCCTAAATCCATAGCTAACCCATTTAACTAATAATTCCAGTTCAATTTCTAAACATCTAATATGCTGCCCTTGGTAACCCTATACCAGTTTAGGCCAACACCACCATCGCCACATTATCAACACTGACAAAGTTTCAGTAGACCTGTTAACAAAAAAAAAAAACTCCTTCACAGGACTAGACAACATACCCAGCTGCTTACTTGAAAGGTTAAAGCTTCAAATAGCCAAACCTCTGTTAAACATATTCATTCAGGTCTCTGTACCTAAAGGATGGAGAACTACCATGGCCAACCCCCTCCAGGTAGCTGCAGGCTTATCAGTCTCACTAGGCTTACCTGTAAAACCATGAAACATTTATAGAGACAAAATCCAGACCTGCAGTCTCTAGACTATGTAGAATCTCTGTAGTTTGACTTTGCCAACTGTCGACTGTGCCCTCTTCATCTTGTTAGTTTCTTCAGGAAAGTCACAAAGCTCTAGATGAAGGGGTTCCTATCCACCCCACTATGGCATCATAAGTAAAGTAAACCTGTTAAATATCAACCCATTTGTGGTTACAGAACACAAATTGCTCAATCATAATAAATGGTGCCATCTTCGTAAAGCAAAATGTAACTGATAACATCCCTCAGTGTTCTGTCCTAAATGATATTGTCTTGGAATTTAGTTCTCCGAAGTACATGTAAATACCAATAACCTTTGGCTAACTAAATGTTCAGATGGCTGCAGTCTAGGAATCATCATGCACTCCCCTCTGAATTCCTAAAATTCCAACAAGGCCTCAATCACACTAGTGTTATAGTTATGGTCTCACCACAAGTGCAAAGAAATTTACCACACTCAACTTTGACAGAACTAGGAGTCCTGTCCAGTGTCAAATAACTGAAACTCACCTTCAGCCTGACATTATCCTGGTTTAATAACTTATAAAAATGGCAAACTGCCTTTCAATCAGCATATGTCAATATTGTAAGAAAACACTTTTTCCTTTCCGAAATAATTTGTTGATGGCTTTTTTCTAGATTCCAATCCATTCTGATTCCCATTTTCTCTTTCCTTAATTGCACCATCATAGATTATTTGTTTATAGCTACACATATCAAATAAAGCACTAAAAACACCGTAGCATTTTATAACCAATGAAGTCCAAGATTTAAAGAACCACTCTTATCTGGATAGACTAAAAAACTTGCCCTTATTTTCAGAGGCCTATGGACTTCTGCAAGATGACATGTGCCTTGTTTGTTTGCTTGCTGTGCGAACCACTGCACTCTGCAACTTCCTTTGCCTTAAAAAGAAACTTACCTCAGTTAATAGACATTCTTAAAAGCTAGTTCTGGGCCAGATCCACAAGTCCCATTTAGGAGATAAATTCATCGTCCAACATCTGCATCACCTGTGAAGCAAACTTCCTTATGGGTTCCACAAGCTGATAACTATAGTCCTACTCCAGATGAAATGAAGTCTTTGTAAATAATGCACATACATCGTTAAAAGTGCCACATTGCCCCATGCCAGCACTTTAACCAGACCACTGACCCAGCAAACTGGCCAAAAATGATAAATGTTTAACAGCAGAATTTACTGCATGACAATACACTTTAAAATAACTGCATGGAATATTCCTATCTTATTTGTTTAATATAACTAAACTAAGAAAACATTTTATAGAAGTTAACATCCAAAAAGTCAGCTGGCGGTAATGATGTAACTTTTAAAGTTTTTTAAATAAAAATGAATGAACCCTAAATTAAAGGTATATTACAGGCCATGACAAGGGCTGGGCAGTATTTGTTTTCAGCCTTGCACAGTGTTATTGTTGTAAATGTGTTGTCTTCCTATTCTTTGCTGGTAGTGCGTGATTTTGTCATTTAAATTTAGTAGCCTTATTTCTCCTAGTCCACTTCATTTCTCTTTTGTTTTTATGATTGCTTTGTTATTCTGAAAGATCGATCTAAAATGTATCAGGGATCACTGTAATCAACGCATATGTTGAATGCCAGTGTAATATATTACGCACAAGGCTTGCATAGATCACTTTGGTTGTGACACACAATAGTGAATGCAGGGTGATATAATAGCTCACAAAAGCATGCAATGTAATGCAGAAATACAGGAGTAGAGAATGTCGCTCATTGTCCTCACGCTAGAGGTTTCATGCTTCTGTCTGCATTCCCAACTAAATTATTTTACAGCAGCTGGTGAAACACACGAGCAAGCACACACACACACACACACACACACACACCAGTTTGCTATTCTGTGCATTGTAGCACATAAGAAAGAGAAAGAATAAGCGGTGGTCATTAAATATGTACTGCAAAATATACTGTTTAATTTAGAAGACACAAAACAGCAGGCATAATTTACATTGCTCTCTGGAAAAGACTTCAGGGAACCTTCCAGGCAATTTTGTGAATTTATCATTCTGAATTTGTGGGGTGAGTGCAGTAGGTTTGTAATAAAACTGGATTATATCTCTAAAACTAGGTTACCACGCTGACACATCTGTGCAATGGCCCAACATAGGACTCGGCTGTAAATACCTCCCAAATGTAATGCATTGCTACAGGGCTGCTAAAGGAAATACATACCACCTACAATATTTTTTAAAAAGATTTTGTCCAGTAAGGAAATAAAAGAAAGCATACCTTTCAACAACAGAATAGTACTCTTGGGGTCACAGATCAACAGAGCAAACAGATGGATTCCTGTTGGTGGTGGACTTGAATTACAAAATGCTTGTCTCTTAAGAATTATCTGTACTTTCAAAGGACTTCGCATTTTGCCTCACTAAACCCCTTTACAGTATACAGTTTTTGAGTGCAGACCTAGGGGAATATGTCTGCAAACTGAGGGCTAGCAAATTCTGTGAAAGCAGAAAAGTCATAGAAATAACAGACACTGACTTTTTTGATCTGCAGAGGAAGAAATCTTTTATGTTTATGCTCCCCAGTGGACAGAAAACAAAGCCAAGCTGTTTTATTGATTGTTTTCAAAGGAAAGCTATCTTTCATTTAGTAAGCAAGCATTAACAACCCTGCTATACCCCATGTCCTTAGAAGCCAAAGACATACACTCTTTAAAGTCCAAGCAGAACATTGCCATCATTAAAAACAAAAGGCATAAAAGTTCAGCTACTGACATCATCACATATCAATAATGACTGTTTTGGAAGCCAACAATAAAGGTCACATTTTTTATAATAAGAATGCCTCATTATTCCAGTGTACAATACTTAGTCCTCACTATACCACACCTCATTAATTATCCACTTCAATGTGTCACTATATAACAACTCATTTGCTAGCTTTAACCTCCATCTTCATCTTACCTGTTTCACGTGTGTCAGCTGCAAACATTTCTTATACATATCTCTCTAATCCGTATCTTAGTTTCAGAATTCTTCCAAAAAACAGCCCCACTCCCAATACCTGTTCTGCACCTTCTGGTACTTCTACCTCAGGGTTCAGTGGCAGAGAGTGATAAAGCCCTGAGTATGACCCAAACAAACTGCAACTGATTCTTGGCCAAGGTACAAGGGATGTTGGCTGTTAATGGTGGGAGTTTGCAGTTAATACAGGCTCATCCATCCTAGAGGAACTCACTGCACTTGTGATATCACAAGGACTTTGCTGGAGCAGCTGACAGCACTATATGCTGAGTGGTGTGCAATGTTCAAGCTGTGCAGTTGTACACAGTAACCACAATTAACCTATGGCTGGAATGAGCATGATCACTGGGGTGCATTGTGGGATTCCACCTAAATTAGGGTGACACAAGGTGTAATGCGGATAGAGCCATTCTGTAAAAACCTTGATAACTGCCCAGATGACAGCTCCTATAATGGATGCTCTCCAATATTCATGCTTCCAAGTTCACCCATAATAGAAGACCCTTAATTATGTTATCAGTTTATGCAAGGTACACACTTGAACATATGGCATACACTGAAATATCTGGTGTATCCCATCCTTAAGCCTTGGAAACATCAGTACTTTGAGGAGGGAATGTGCAGCATTTGCCATCCCAAATGAAATGTAGGAACGGTCTGCATTTTCTGTAACTAATTAGAGCGTGGGTAGGTGTAGAATGTGATGGATAATATACACCTTTCATTTGTGCATCATTTTATCTGCACTAATTGTCCCCATTAACAATAGACGTAGGCTCCTCCAGGTATGGATCATGCAAAACAGTTCCTGCAACAGCTATTTTAAATTTAAATTATTTCACATGGAAAAGGATGAAGGTTAACCCCCCCCAGGTAAGTTATTAACTTTTATGCGGCATTCCAGAATTTATGTCCTCAGTATTGCTGGATCACCTACTTATTATAAACTCAGTTATTGTAGCTGGCATGAGTCTATAAACTTGAGAATGGTTTCAAAACTTACTAACAGATACTTCAAAGTCTGAATTGACTCTTCCTCCTCAACCGCAGCCCATCTGATCAAGTGGTTTTCCACTGGGATCTGTTTTCTCCCCCATAGTATTCCCCATTTTTCTCAACCGGCTTCCATTAGGCAGTTTTTTCTTGTGTGTAACTCCAAATGTTGATGACATTGTTATTTACTGATCAGGACCTTATCATACATAAAAAAACAGCTAGAGAAAGACCATTGTAATGTTAGTGACTGACTAGAAACACACAGATTCCTAAATATAAAGAAAATGAAAGCAATACAATTTGTAACCACACACACAGGCTTGCTAAAGACATGGCTCACTGAACCATCACACACAGCAAAGAATCTTTAGAAACAGTACACAGTTATAGATACCTAGGAATTTGGCTTGACCTCACATTTAACTTTTAATACTGCACCCAAAATTGCAAAATTCATGGTCAAAAAACTCCCACTTCTTTCCTTTCTTCTGTTGGCAGAATAGCCATTGGTAATTTTGTTCTAGTCACACAAGTGGAGTATAGTTTACCAAACACTGAACCACATACACAGCCCAAACGTTAAAATGCATAAACAAAATGAAAACAACACACCAATACTCCCAAATGGTCATCTCCAGACTTTATTGGAAACTGAGCACTTTTGTCCCAAAATAAATTCATTGCGACATTCTCAAAGTTAAAAACACACACTGCCACCATCGGCTATAAATACTCTAATCCATCTCATAAAGGGTCACATGATGCACATGAATCACATAATGTGTGTGAACCACTTAAATCATTTAAAGAAACAGCTCTTAAAAATAATTTTATCACAGAAATTGTTAACCCTAAACAGTTATTCAGTATAACAAGAAGTATACAATCATACAAGTTAAACACATGTATTAAAATCACATATGCAAAAATATTAATTATTAAGGGACACATTAAAAATAAATATAGTATTCAAAGATGGTGACCCCAGATTTCACCACAATAGATATATTAGCATTTATACCCGGTTTCACACCAGCATACGGTCTCAACTGCCATGTTAGCTCCCTATCCTGTAACAGATTGTCAAACATCACCTCCCTTTAAATTTGTATTGATCTTATCTTTAATAAAAAAAGATGAACTTGTCAAATGTGTTGCAATTTATGGCATGCTTACTTGGAGCATTAGTAAGCCGTTTCTTCTTTATGTCATAGAGGTGCCCTTTTAGTCTCTCTTTCAGTTTACCCCACAAAGAATGCCAGACAAAAAGCCAAATATATCACCCCTGACATTTCGTAATTATAGTTTCCTAGTAATACTAAGGTTCTTTCATAATTACCATAAGGCCCATCATTAATAAACCTGCAATATTTGCATCTACCACATTTAGCCTTCTTGCTGGTGTTACTATTGGAGGGATTCCCTTACTAAACATTTTAATAGGTACCTCCTCTATTTTTTTTTAGGTCTTGTGTAAAAACTGTTCCCCAGGTGTTTCTCGTTACATGTACATACTTGTATGTATTCATGGCAAATGGCAACACTAGGAGTGGATTCATATCCCTACAGCTATCAGTATGTTTTCCCATATCAATGCCTAGTGATTTCAATAAGGGCACAAACTGTATGGTTCTACCCTCCAAAACATCTCTCCTAGCTGGCTGTAACAATGCATGGGGATATCCTCTTTGCTTAAACATGTCCAGCACATACTCCACTTGGTGGAAGAAACAGTTATCCTCACTGATTAGCCTAGAAATGCACATCATTTGCCTTTTAATAATTTGTTTCTGGTGCAGGAGATGACAGCTGTCAAAATGTAAATATTTGAAAAGGTCTATATATATATATATATATATATATATATATATATATATATATATTAAATCTCACCTCCACACTATTTTTGACAATAGTTAATCTTTTCAGTTGAAAAATGGTGAGTGAATTTCAAAAAATTGGTGGTATTCCCCAAATAGTTGATGAAAGCATTCAATTCACTATCGTTGCCCTTCCCTACGATCAAGATGTTATCCAAAAATCTGTAACATGCATGCACCTTGTCATAAAACTCAGACAAAAAAATGTACATACTTTCTCCTGCTGCTAAAACCACATTGGCATACAAAGGGGCACAAGCTGTGCCTATAGCCACACCAGCGATCTGGTGGAAATACTCACCTTCAGAAAACACAAAATTGTTATAAAGCACAATTTCTAAAACAGATTCCAGTAATTTCACCTTGTCCGTTATAAACTCATTATGGTGTGCCAGCATTTTATAAAATTCTTCTAGACTTATATAATGTGGTATGACAGAAAGTAAGTTAACAGCATTCATTGTCACAAACATCACTTCTGCATGAAATTCTGTCATTCTCAAATTACACAACAGATTACAAAAATCTCGCAGAATGTATATTTTATCAGATAACATACATTTGGCTCTTTTATCTATAAACATTGCTAATGGTTCAGTTTTGGAAAAATTTGGCAGCCACGATAGGTCTGAGGGGGGGGGGGAGTCATCATGCCCTTGTAGATCTTAGGAATGCCAACAGTAGCAGAAATAATAAGATGTCTCACTCTGACAAAATCATATGTAACTCAGTCCAACAACCCTTGCAGCAATATGTCTTATAAACAACAGCCTATCTTTACCGTCTGCTATATTAACCTCATTCTTAGACACTCTTGTGTGCATAGAGTCATTGGATAAAAGCTCATGCATTTTGACAGAATAGTCCATGGAGTCCATAATGCCGACCCCTCTCCTTTGTCTGGTGTCATAACCCGGATATTTTTGTAATAAGTCAACTCATCGAAAGCCCATTGTTCATCAGAGGTGCGATTGTCCAAGTAGGTCTCCTCCTGTGAACAAATACCCCTTAATTGTAACTCACAAAATTTTTTAAATACCAATATGGTGTGATGGAGATCTAAGTGTACTTTTCCTCTTAATTGTAGGATAATTCAACTCCTCATGTATATTGGAGAAGAAAAATCTTAAATTCAAACATCTAGTGAGCAACTTAAGCTGTGTCAAGCTTGCTACCAGATCATTTTAAAGTTAGACACATAGATGAAGCCCCTACTAAGGCGTGCATGTGTTCATTGGTCAACGAGCTCAAATTAAAAAGTTTAAAGTTACCTGCATCATTACAACTTTGGGCTGCATAATTTAAGCAGTCTTGCTTCAATGTCTCAAGACTGAATGGAAATGGTACCTCTTGCAGGCATACCTCTCAACCTGGAAATATCAAAATTCTGGACAAAGGCCCATGAAAAATAGGTATAAATCTGTATGCTGATTAACATAAAATTTACATTCATAATTATGTAACCCCACCCACTCCAATGGAATTGTGAGATAACATAATTCACACACAAATTGAAGAACAGACAAAATATTAAACACAAAATATAACCAGAATAGTGTTTTTTTAAACATGTGACTGTGTATCAAACTTGTATAAAAGTAAACTACAGTTGTCTTTTATAAAATTAAAATGAATTGCATTGAATCGAGACAGATGTTGAAAGCTGACAAGCAACCACAGACACAATGTAGAAAATCAGAAAAAAAGGGAGGTGTTTGTGATGATGATGATTTAATTCCGTTCAAGCTTGCATTGCACTAGTTAGCCAACAGGTTCAGAGTTACTAGGTATCTCCTTCAAAGGAGAGCATTCTCAGGACTGCAGCATCCACCACCTTTAAAAGTACAACACAGTACAGTATCAGCAATCCATCTACATACTGTGGGAGTAGAACCCACAGTCTTCTGCATCAAAAGCAAGTATGCTACCTGTTGTGCTGTTAACAATGCAAGCAGACTTGGCATAAGCAGCACTAAACATCCAAAAAAGGTGGAGGGGTTGCTATCCTATATACATTTAGCTTACAATTAACCACTCATAACTGTAAACCACCTTTAGACTCCAATGCAGAAATTCTTATCTCCAAACTTCTTCTTAACAATTCCAAATCCATATATATTATCTGTATATATCTACCTCCTGGTAACAACAGTGTGACCATGGAAAACATACTTTGCTGGCTTTCCCAAAACCTGCCTCAAGAAACCATTATCCTAGGTGACACAAGTATTGACTGGACCTGCTTCTGCAGCAGCCTCCCCACAAACCATATTAACCTATATGGGTATTCCCAAACCATTACCTCCCCTACCAGGATAAATAAATCTAACAAGAAATAAAGCTTATTAGACTGGATTCTTATTAACCATCATCCTCACATTTATGACTCAGGAACCTTCCTTGATGATTTAAGTGACCACTTTCTTACCTACATCATCAGACATAAAATCAACTTTCCCACCCCAACATCTGTTAAAAACATCAGGTCTAAAAAGTACTTTAACCCTGAACTTTTCCAGATGGAACTAAGAGCATGCAACTGGTCCCTCTTACAAAACCTCCCTTTAGATGAAGCCGTTAGTTATTTTAACTCCAACTTCCTTGCCATCCTCAACCACCATGCCCCAACCAGACTAATTAGAATTAAAACCAAACATGATGCATGGCTCTCTAAAGAAACCAAACATAAAATAAATCTTAGTTTCATAGTATAGTACTAGGCTATCTGCCCTGGGGCATTTGTAAGCATAGCCATAGTGATGTGGCTTTTGCCACCCCATGAAATGGTACAAAAATGTACAGAATGAATCTAGAATACTGTGCCTCTGTCTAGTAGTGACACAATGAAGGTCCCCTTATATAATAGAATTAGTTTACTGTGCTCCTGTCTAGCAGTGACACAGATGTGACCCCTGGGGTAAACTTACGATCTCCCATCCACTCATCAAGATTTCTCTTGAAGAGAGTCAGTGAGGGGCTCTGCCTAATACGAACTGGGATCCTGTTCCAAAGCATGGGAAGCCTCTGGGTTATGAATCTATCCCTCCAGCATGTCCTATTTATACTTGTGCCGAGGTTTAAGTCTTTAGCTCTCATGGTCCTGATGGATTTGGATTTTTTGAGGTGGAGCATGTCCATCAGATCCTGATTGGACATGGCCTTGTACGTCAGGCAGAGATCACCTCTGAGCAGGCAGTATGCTACTGAATAGAGCTGAAGTTTCTTTAGTCTGGCAGAATAAGACATATGTTGGAGACCCTTGATCCTTTTGGTGAGGTACTTTTGTGGTCTCTCCAGCTGTTTCAAATGCCGGGTGAGGTACATACCAAATGGGGCATTGTGCTCAATCATGGGTCTGATGAGGGAGGAATATAGGGGTACAATGACATCCTTGGATCTGGGTGTGAATCTCTTCATGATGAGGTGTGCAAGGTAGAATGTTTTTCTAACCACTCTGGCAACATGGGTGTCAAATGAGAGGTCGCTGTCTACTTGGGTCCCTAGGTCTCTGATTACTTTTTCCGTACTCAGTGGGTTGCTAACTATGTGATAATTTGTGGGTACTTTGTTTTTTCCAAAAGGGATGACTATACATGTTTTGGCATTTAGTTTACGGCCGTGACTATGGCACCAGTTGTCCGTTTCAGTGAGGCCTTTTTGTATGATGTGTGTGTCTGCTGGTGTATCGACTATGGCGCCTAGTTTGCAGTCATCTGTGAACTTTGTCAGCCAACAAACATTGGGCAAAATGGAGGAAAACAAAAAACCCTATAGACCAACAAACATTTAGCCAACTAAGAAATGAAACTAAGAAATCTATAATATCTGACAAAAGAAACTACTACCTGCAATCCCAACAAGCTAATCAAAACAAGCCACAGAAATTTTGGTCTAGTATTAACCAACTACTCCATCCAGGGCAATCCACTACTCCACTACTCCAAACCCTCAAAACACTGAACACAAAAAAACAATGAATATAGCTAATGCTTTTAATACCTTTTTTTACTGATGCTATACAAACACTAGCTAATCAACTATCACCTAACAACTTCACTCTACCTTCCTATGAATCAACCTTACCCCCTACTTTTCATTTTCAACCCATCCCAACATCATATATTCTAACCCTTCTACAGAAACTGAAACCATGCTCACCCTCAGCAGACCAACTACCTCCTGAATTCCTTCAACAATCTGCCAAAGCTATTGCCTATCCCATTTCTATCCTGATCAATAGAACTATTACCGAAAGTTATATCCCCAGTTTATGGAAAATTTCCCATATGATCCCCCTCCACAAATGAGGACAATCCACTGAACTTTCCAATTACCGCCCCATTGCCCTCCTCTCACCTCTGGCAAAGATCATGGAAAATGCATTCACAGACAATTACTTGACCACCTAACACAAATAACTTACTATCCAACTGTCAGCATGGCTTTAGACCTTCACATAGCACCACTACTGCCCTTCTTTCCTTCACAGATTGTATCAACAAAAACCGCAATCTAAACAAACTCTCTTCAGCACTATTTATTGACCTGTCTAAAGCTTTTGACATGGTAAATCACCAAATTCTCATCTAAATACTGAAATCCTTGTCATTAGATACATCCTCTATAAAGTGGTTCCAGTCCTACCTTGATAAAAGACAACTATGGCACAAGTCTCTCTCTTCTCACCTGCCCGTCAACCTGGGTGTCCCTCAAGGGTCCATCCTAGGACCACTACTTTTTTCCATATTCATTAATGACCTTCACCTTGCCATCCCCCAAGCTACATGCATACAGTATGCGGATGACTCTAAACTGATATGCTCAGCCCCCTCCTTTTCCGAACTTCTCTCTCTTACCCAACAAGTATTTAACACAGTTGAGCAATGGTTCACACATAGATGACTTCTCCTAAACCCCAAACAGACTAAACTCCTCCTTTTCTCTCCTACTAAGAAGTCCCCCCCTCTGGATTTCTCAGTTAACTCTACCAATAAAACTATTATATCCCCTGAACCAACCACCAAACTATTAGGTGTCACCATTGACAACAATCTGAACTCTGATATCCATGTTAACAACAATATAAAAACTGTCAACAAAAAGCTAGGCTCTTTCTAGAGGATAAAATCCTTCCTCCTACCTTCAGCTAGAACCACAATAGCACACACTCATCTAATCTCTTCTCTTCTTTATGCCTCACCTATTTTTACTAACCTATCTAAAAATAATCTTAGCAAATTGGATATGTCCTACAATAACATTGCCATTTGCAACAGGCAACCCATTTAGAACCCATCACTGCATTAATTTAAAGCAGCTGGGATGGCTTGTACTACAAAATCTGATTAAATTCCATCAACTAACTATAGCCCACAACACTCTTTACAAACCTTCCAAAACTCCTATTCTTTCCACACTCATCACTCCCTATAAAAACCTGGAATCCTTAAGGTCTTCTCAGAAACTTCTAGTACATACCACTAAACCAAACAACAAGGCTGGAGACTCCCTTTTTTCTAATATTGTGAGAAAAGCCTGGAATCTCCTCCCAAATGAACTCTCCACACTTCCCTCACTATCCTGTTTCAAAAACAAATTGAAAGTATTCCTCAAAACACACTGGTTATGCCCCTGCTCTAAACCTGACTAGTCTATGAGTCTCTTAATACTTTGCTCTTCCTACCCCGTCTACTCATTAACTGCAACTCCTTCCTATTAACTATTATATTATCTCTAGAATATCTTGATTGTACTAGCATCCTATGTTATGCCTATATTCTAAACTGTAAATTTTACTGTGATAACCTGTAATAGGTACTGTAAATAGGATTTATTTGTTTGTCTCATGTTTCCTTAGTTGTTGTTGTATTAATTTCATTGTCCTACCTAGGAGCTTATCTCCCCGGGCCTCTACTGAAAATGGACATGTATCCAGTTAGACTAACCCAGTCAACAAATGTAAAATAAACAAATGTAAAATAAAAAATAAAAATAAATAAACATCTCTTCCCCTGAAGCTCTCATTCCTTGTAAAATCCACTTAACACTCAACTATCTGTCTCAACTTTGCAGCACAAGAAATCTGGAAAACTTTATTGTGGGGGACAAAACCCCAATAACCAGGGACACATTTTAAATATTGCTTGTATAATCTTGGAAAGTTGCTAGAATAAAATGTTTTGTGTTACCAAATTACCATGAATTTCCTGAAAGATAGGAAAACTGAAACTTAAATGGCTATCATGATTTAGTGAATTCAGTCCTCACTAATTTGCACGAAAACCACAAATTTTAAGAGGAACTGACCAAAAGTATGAGCCAAACATTTCAAACATTGAACATAATTGGTGGTATGGGTGGGGAATTCAGTCTCTTGTCCCATGTACCTAAGGTGCATTTATCAGATACACACATACAGAGTTCTTAATTAGCACTGCATTTATCAGATACACACACACGGAGTTCTTAAGTAGTGCTGCATTTATCAGATACACACACACACACACACACACACACACACACACACACACACACACACACACACACACACACACACACACAGAGTTCTTAACTAGCGCTGCATTTATCAGATATATGCACAAATGGAGTTCTTAACTAGAACTGCAATTATCAGATAACACACACGGAGTTCTTAACTAGCGCTGCATTTGTCAGATACACACACACACACAAACACAGTTCTTAACTAGCACTGCATTTATCTCACACACACAGTTCTTAACTAGCTCTGCATTTATCCAAGTTCTTAACTAACGCTACATTTATCAGATACACACACAGAGCAAACTATGTAACTAGTGCTGCATTTATCATATACTCACACACAGAGCAAACTATCTGACTAGCACTGCCGACTCAGACTTATACATATAAAATACAGCAACTACCAGAAGCAGTCAACTAGCAGTTTCATGGACTTGCATCAGAAGCAAATGGGACTTGCAGCAGATAAAAATGCACACACAGTTCTGTTCAGCACACACACACACACACACACACACACACACACACACACAGCAGCAGCAGCAGCATTTATCTGATATACACACACAGAGCAAATGTAAACTAGCAGTTTCATGGACTTACAGCAGAAGCAAACAGGACTTGCAGCAGATAAAATTACACACACAGTTCTGTTCAGCAAACTAGCAGTTCCGGTTCAGTTCTGACTTACACAGATAAAATACAGCAAACTATGGAAGCAAAAAATACGCACACACTTCTGTCCTATAGCGCTGTATGTATCAGATGCCGGCCAAAAGGGTAAAAGCTATGCCACTAAGCAGTGTTCCGGGCATATCAGATAACATTTTTTATCTAACATTTTTTATTCTTTTTTTACCTGGAGGCTGAGCCCATTTCTCATCCTGATTAGGTTCATACTAGGCTATCAGTCTAAGGGCCTAAGTAAGCCTAGCCAACAAGGTTCCCTGGCTTATGCCACCCAAGAAAGTTAATTTCCTGTGCCCCTGTTGAGCAGAGCCACAGAAGTGATCCCCGGGGTGTATTTCTTATTTCCCTTCCACTCATCAGTATTTTTCTTGAAGAGTGCTAATGAAGCACTTTGCTTAACATAGATGAGTAGCCTGTTCCAGAGTATGGGAAGTCTCTGGGACAGGAATCTATACCTCCAGCATGTCCTGTTTATTGTGGTGACAAGGTTTAGGTCCCTAGAGCGTGTAGCTCGGAGGGATTGGGATTTCTTTAGGTGTAGTATGTCCAACAGCTCTGGGTTTAACATCACTTTATATGTTAGGCAGAGATCTCCTCGGAGTAAGCGATATGCTACAGAGTAAAGCTAGAGTTTTTTGTGACGGTCAGTGTAGGGCATCTGTTTGAGGCCAGTAATCCTCTTTGTGAGGTACTTCTGTCATCTTTCCAGCTGCTGCAGATGTCTTGTGAGATGCATTCCAAAAGGTGCGTTGTACTCTATAATAGGTCTAATGAGTGCCGAGTAGAGGGGAACAATTACCTCTTTTTTCCTGGATGAGAACCCTTTTGTGATGAGGTGTGCCACATAGAAAGATTTCCTGACTACTGTGGCAATCTGATTATCAAAGGAGAGACTACTGTCCACCTGGGTCCCAAGGTCTCTTATCACACATTTGGCGTTAAGTAGACTGCCGTTTATGTGGTGGTTCATGGATACAGAGTTTTTACTAAAGGGGGATGACAATGCATTTTTTGGCACTGAGCTTGAGGCCATGCCTCTGACACCAGGCATATGTCTCAGTGAGGCCCTTCTGTAGAGTGTCCACATCATTTGGGGACTCAGCTATAGCTCCTAGTTTGCAGTTGTCTGCGAACTTTGTTAGCCAGAGGCCTTCTGTGTTAGCCTGTACTTCAGAGAAGTAGATACCAAACAGGAGAGGTCCCAGGACTGAACCCTGTGGTACTCCACTTGTCACTGGTTTGAAGTCAGATTTGGAGTCTGCAACTTTTACAGTGTGGGTTCTGACAGTGAGCCAGTTGGTAACCCATCTTGTGACGTAGGGATTTATGCATAGCTGGTTTAGTGAGTTTAGCTATAATTCCAGAATGGGGGGATGCTGTTGTAAGCCTTGGCGAGATCAAGATAGGCTGTGTGAACCACTTAACCCTCATATACGGCTTTGGTGACTGCCTCAAAGAAGTCAATCAGGTTCAGAAGGCATGATCTGCTTTTCACAAACCCGAATTGGGTGGCGTCCAGAGTTTGGAGGTTACCAATGTCTTTGTTTATGAGTTCCATAATGATGCGTTCCATGGCCTTGCAGACCAGGCTCATCAGGCTAATAGGGCGATAGTTCCCAGGATCAGTGGTGACTCCCCCTTTGTGTAGTGGGATAACTGTTGATGTGCACGATTCAGTGGGCATAAAGCCTGATGTGAGACTATGATTGAACATTTTGCTTAGGTGGGGAGCCAGTTTGTTCTGAAGTTTATGTAAAACACAGCCTGGGATGTTGTCCGGTCCCATGGATGCTTTGTTTTTGGTTTTAGAGAGTGCAGCTTTTACCTGCATAGATGTGATTACATGGACTCTGCATTCTTCCTGTATAGATATGGGCCCTTTAGGGGGTGAGAGGGGAGTAAAGTTAGCACTGAACCTATCTGCCAGGATGTTGACAATATCAGTTGGTTCTGTAATTTTCGTGCCGTTGTGCTGTAACTCAGAGCAGATCTGGGTGTTGCCATTGAGATTCTTGACATAGCTGTAGAATGCTTTGTGGGTTGCCCTTAGAATCAGTAGTGATTTTGTTTTCATAGCTAGCTTTGGAGGATCTTATAAGGGATCTCAGCTTCTTACTGAGGCTGACCAGGGAGCTCCTCCACTCATGGGATTTTACTCTCTTTTGCAACAGTTTCTTCCTTCTGTTGTAGAGTTTGTTTATGGCAGGCACCACCAGATTGACTTCCTTTTTTGGAGGATAATGTCTTGGTTCTGTTTGGGATAGCACAATTCATGCAGTCGTGTAAGTCAGGGGTGTCCAACCTTTTCACTTGCAAGGGCCGCATTGAGTCAACAGAAATGGTCTGGGGGCAAATGGCAAGTGAGGACCAAAAAAAAAAAAGGTCTCACATTAACTGAAGAGCAAAAAAAAAAAAAAAACAGCAAGAGACTCCATCCAGGTTTATGCGGACTAATGTGGCTGTTTTGTAGGTGAATTTGAACAATAAATAAATTAATAAATGCATAATATTTGCCCTAAAATTCAATATCTCATTCTAATTATTTAAAAAACAGTTAAATCTAACATCTTAGTTTATTTGTAAAAAAATTAGCAGGTGCAGTAGTACCTTCCTTATCTCATCCATATTTGCCAAAAGCAGTTTGGGCAGGATTACACACCTTAGCATCTATGGGTCACTATCCTTGGCTGAGATAGATAAACACACTTGTTCAGGATGTTTTTTCACACAAAGAGAAATGAAGATAGCATGGGCTGTTGTTTCTTTTGCTGAGCATCCCACTGATATTCTTAATGTGGGGAGAAGACATACAGGCACTGTAGATGTATTGTTAGCTTCCATGAGTTGGAAACATCATTCTAAGTCTCTGAATGTTAAGCCAAATGAATGGGTAGCTACCTCTGACAAATTCCCAGGTGTGATAAATAATAATGCAGTAGTGATCCCTACATTTGAACATTCACAATTATAGTGTGCGTACTTATATAAGTGCACTTTTTAGCTTTACAATAAACATATTTTAATACAGGAGATCCACATATGCTATGTTTATCCCAGCAGTGGACCTAGATAAAAGGATATGATAAAAAAGTTGTCCTGCCCAGTGGTAGATTATTTTATTGTTTACTTCCCACAGCATCAAACATCCATTACCACCATTGGCACATCTTCACTTCCACTAAACCTGCCCAAACCCAAGATACTTACACTACTCACTACAAACTGGTCCCAAACTACACACAGAGAAGATCCCAACCCACTTAAAGAGATCTGAAACCCACATGTACACTTATTTTAATCAAAAATGTTAATAAAAATGCAGTAAAATGTGGACTTCATCCCTCATTGCAAGCCATATGGTCATAAAAATCATGCACTTCATAAGCAAATTCAGACAGATCATAACAACAAATAAGCTTAAAAATAAAAAAACACACAATATCACCATCATTGTAATTAACCCTCATTCGTTACACTGGTAAAAATGCATGTACTAAAATTAAACAGTACCGTCACCAAAAAATGCTAAAACCTAAACAAATGTAGAGATTAACTCTGACCTTAGTTTATGAAAAATTACCTAACATAGTAAAATGGGTTAAAATGCAACCAAAGACAACTCTGTCACTTAGATGGATGAAGCCCAGCTAATCCAGATGACTTTGGTTTAGTTAGCAACCTTAACCAATGGAGGAGTTGGTAGAGGAGGCTAAAGGATGGTAAGGCACTTTCTGTTTACCTCTCGCATGGGGTGGGTTGTGCTTACATTCCCAAGGTAAGCACTCCATGTCTGAGTTTCCAGTGGAGACTCAAGATCAAGAACATGCAGAGACACTAATTGCTGAGGAGAGCAAGACCACCTGAAAAGGTGGTGATGCCTTGTGCATCAAGCTGTTTCATGCTTGCATCTTGGGCAACTATAGGCATGCATGCTGGAGAACATAGGCACATTGTGAAAAACAAGTGAAAAACCTAGTCACCTCAATAGATGGTGTCACCAGTATAACCCTGACCCTAAGTTGAATGACTGAGTGGAGTGACATGAGTTGTGTCAACATGAATGGAGGAGGGAGCAGAGCGAAAAAATGCAACAGACAGAAAATGGATCTAATTCTGACTAACTAAAACCATAATTAAACTAGAAAAATAACATACCTTACCATAACCCTTGCTACACTACTGAAATACATCATAAATAGCTGGTATTACTTAAAAGTAATTAAAATTCTTTAAATCAAACAAATAATTGACATTACTTAAAAAAGTTACCTTAGCACCAGAGCACAAAACCACCTAAGAGACACTCCTTTCATAAAATCTTTTGGAAAATATCTAAATCCCTATTCAGCAGATAACTTATTCAATCAATACAGCTCATTATAACATTCAAAACAGTATGGGAAACAATAATTCAGACAAAAAAAATAGGAAAATATAGTATGCATGGGGTTTGGGTTTGAGAAAATATCTGGCAAAACAGGATTAGGGAACTGGTTTATGGCTTTGCCATTTGTCCTATGTTTATCCCTAAAACTACAGTACAAGATATTTCATCGATTACACATCAGACCTCAACTATTCCATATATACATATACATGCATGCTAACAGCAGAAGGAGGTATAAGGGTATGATAAAACACACATCTAAGCTGCAATTCAAAATAGTTTATCACCTTTCTACTAGCATCATCACAGTAGAACTCTTGGGTACTTTCGGGTACAACAGTAATGCTCACTATATTCACATCAGACAACATAAATAGGTAAATAAATACATTTATCATAAAAGCACCATCATATTCATTATAAAAAAAACCCAAAAAATACCATTTTTATACCATTGATGCTTTGTATGTATAGTCAGTCTAACAAAGAAAAACAAAAAATCATGTTTAACCGACGATTAACTTTAAAAATGAAACAAGGGTACATGGCTGCATGTGGCCCACTACAAAATGAAAATTGTTCAATGTATATAAATAATTGAGTTTACAGTAAAAGAAAATTTAAATATGAGAAGAATGTTTTCAACTGACCATATATAAGCTCTAGTTTAGGGAGCATTCACAGTGTCAAAAAATACTTAGCTTTACTTACCTTTTGCTATGTTGTAGTGTAGTGTAGTCGGTGTGTACTCCGAAATAAAATAAATCCTCTCTCCATGATCTCGCGCCTTCCTTCAGCTTTAAAAAATGACCGAACGGTGTTTTCGCGCATGCGCATACCAGCGGAAAGACGCTGGTATGAAAAAAGCGTGAAAAAAAGAAAGTTGGCACATGTGCAGAACAGCAAAAGTACACGGACGTGTAAACACACGGAAAAAAAGTTAAATTAAATTTAAATTTAAGGGTCGCGGGCCGCATGGAAGAGCTCTGAGGGCCGCGGGTTGGACACTCCTGGTGTAAGTGCTTATAGATTGAATTTGTGTAGGATTCAGCAGTCGTAACTGTATTGTCCATCTGCATGGGTGTCATGAAGTTCACCACTTCTGTCTTAAGAAGCATGAAGTTGGCTTTGGAGACATTTTTTTTACCGTGGTTTCCTTAATGGTGGGTGGGGGCGGGATGCGGATATCTAGGGTGATTAGCTTATTTTCAGATCAGACCAACGAGGAGTTGACTTCAGGTATGAAACACCGGTCACTCATGCTGGTAATGACTAGGTCTAGGATATTGTTGCCCCTGGTGGGAGTGTGGATAAGTTGATCCAGGGCATTGGAATTTATGAATTCCAGAAAGCGTTGAGCGAAGAAGTTGATACATGAGTAGTTTTCCCAGTTAATGGTGGTGTAGTTGAAATCGCCCATTATTAGGATATTTGGTTGAACCCTAATATTTTCCAGTATATCAAGAAAAGGGCAGTGGGAATCCTGGGGTATGGTAGGTGATCTGTAGCAAGCTACAACTTGGATTGCAGTTTTACCCTGATTTAGTTGCACTTGGATAACCTTAGATGCATTATATTGCGCATCTAGCTTGGAGGTGTGGATATCCTTAATGAATATTGACACACCTCTGCCTTTGGTGTTCTGGTCCAGGTTAGATAGCCGAAAAGTGTGGTATGAGTTATAGCCTGGTAATGCAGGGGTGTTCTCTAGAGCCTTGAACCAGGTCTCAGTCACTGCACAGATACCGATGTTCTCCATTTTATGGAGTGCCTCGAGTGAGTGCATTGTGAGATTTAGACTTCTAGCACTGAGTAGCATTACCCTCAGTTTTTGCTTGCCGGTTCCTGTTATGGTGGTGAATTTGTCATTTGAATCTTGCCTAAAAAGGCACTATAGGGCCAACAAGACCCTTAGCCAGTATCCAGAATCCCAGGGGAGACAGGTGCAGGCCATCTCTGGCAAAGCATCGTGGTCTGTCGACCATGTCGTCCCAGGCAGACATATACTGGATCCCCTTAGAATGACAGCAGAAGCTTGGCCAATTGCTGAAGTCAATTATTTTGTCCTCGCACTGCGGTATCATTCTGACGATGGCAGGATGCTACTCAGGGCTAGGGTCATACCTGCCTGGGCTGGAAGATCGGAGAGCTCTTCCATGTCTCTCTTCATGTAGTCCAGGGAGGTACGTCTCAGGTTGTTCACACCAACATGGACAATGACAGAGTCATATTTGTAGTTTTTGTGGAGTGACCTGAGTGCGTGGGTTATGTGGCGGATCCTGGCACCCAACAGGCAGCTGACAGTAACCTTATGCATGTGGATGGACTCTGCAAAACTCAAATTATGCACATCTGCCATTGTTGTTCCCTATTTCCCTCCAAAATAGTTCAAAATAAATATTTGACTGAGTCCAACAGGCTGTAGCTGATGTCATCACTCATGCCCCTGTAGGCTGGTGATATGTGGTGACGTCAGCCATAAATTTAAAGTGGTAATACAAAAAATAATAAAAATAAAATCTGGAATTAAAGGGGCCACTCAGGAATTTGTCGCACCCCATTATTTTGCCCTCAAAACTGGTAAATATCAAGGAATTCAGTACAGCTGAGAGGTGTGCTTGCAGGTTTGTTCCCAATGGTAAAATGAAACTCTGTGGAAGTCGTCCTTTTTTTCAAATCTCCTATAAAACCAAAACGACTTGAAACAGATGTCAAACATTCTTGGATTCTCGTGTCTCTAGCTTTGTTATGATGGAGACCAGAATTCAGATCTGATGCTTCCTCAATTTGAAATGCCATACAACTCGGTGTGATAGTCAGACTGGTCCCTTTTTGGTAAATATTTTGTTAATTACTGTAGGAAAAACATAAGTTTGCCTGGTAATGCTGTCTTGGGTAGGTAATTTCTATGTTATATGAACTCATTGTGGAGAATTCATTGTGTAAACAGAATAAACAAGAACTACATACACAGTCCAAATGTTAAAGTGTGTCCCTTAATTGATATTTTTACATATGTGTTCTTAAAACAATACGTTTATTTCACTTGTATGATTGTGTGCTTCTTATTATATTGAATGCTTGTTCAGGGTAGGCATCTTGTGCGATATAAATTATTTTTAAGAGATGTTTCTTTAAACACTAAGTGGTTTGCACATATCATGTGATACATTGTACATCACGTGACTCTTTATGTGATTGATTAGAGTAATTACAGCCAGTGTTTGGCAGTGTGTACTTTTAACTTTGAGAAAGTCCTGGTGAATTTATTTTGTGAAGAAAGAGCTCAGTTTCCAATAAAGAGTGGAGATGTCCATTTGGGAGTATTGGTGTGTCGTTTGCATTTTGTTTATGCATTTTAATTTACTAAACATTGCCTTGCCCTATCAGAAGAGTAAATTGAACTTCAAACTGCATCAAATCATTTTTGAAGATTTATAGGCCTCTCTCCAAATATTTAACATCAGTCTACCACTCCCACTAAAGCAAAGTGGTTAGCCATTGCTCAAAGAATTACCCTTGTTCTAGGAACTAAGATATTCAAACTCATCAGAATTGAGAGTTTCACTAGTTTTGCTTGTCAGGCTTGCAGACAGAACTCCTGTGACCATATAGAGTATGATCTCTTTCTGAATCTACTCAAACCTTACAAACTCCTCACTCTTATCTAAAGTGCATTTTCCACCTTGGACCCAAAAATCTGGGAAGGTATTCCAGAACAAATAAAATCATTCCATCCTTCAAAACACTAACAATGAAATGAAAAAATGCCTCCTTAAACCAGGAAAATATAATTGCTGCAAAAAATGTCTCAGTCACCTGAGAGACTTACACCCCCCCCCCCCCACAAAGGCAAAACACTATCATATTCACTGTATTAGTCTTCCCATAACGTCCTCCCCTCCTTTATATACCTAACCCTCCTTCCACACATTAATTTCTTCTTTACGTACGTCTTCCTCTAATCTTCGTTGCACAATCCTGTTGTATAATTCTTGCAAGACTACACCACCAGCCAGGTTGCACTTTGCCCTTTACATACTGATTTGGTTTGTAAACGTTTATTTGATATGTTTATCTACTTGTACAAATAATGTGGATTTTGCTGTAATCTGCATTATAAAGTTACTCTAGATGGGTGCACACAAATGCTTGTACATTCTGTATTGTACACTGTAGCACGATAGTAATGCTTGTAGTGTGTGTAGTCAAATGCTTTGCCATTTCTCTTATTGTCTGCTGGATTAAACCTGAAGATGGCCTGTTGTGTTCAGTGCTCCAGCCCAAAATGCATGAGAATCTTGGATGTTTCTCTTGTGGCACAGCAGGGACTGAGAATTTGTCCTTTATCCACTGTTGTACACTCAGACTTGAAACGTATAATTGCCAATTTGGTATATAGAGGGAGTCATTTTGGGGTGCATTGACTTGCCCCCCTGCATAAAACAGTGTTTTACATTTTTGGGAGGCATCAGTCTTTTTGAATTTAAGTCTTTTTGTTCACTCATATAAGTGTGTATGTGTGCATATAGATGTGTGTGTGTGTGTGTGTGTGTGTGTGTATTTATATATATATATATATATATATATATACATATATATGGTTTGCTATCACAGTCCTGTAGCCCACATGCTTGAAAACCATAATTTTGAAAGATCAAAATGCTGAAGACCACAATGTCTAAAAATCTTGAATATTGAATTCCCCTAACAATTTGAACAAAGGAAAGAGTATTAACATGGGTTCTGTGAGTGGGGGCATATTCAGGAATTTGATACTGTAGTCTTCAATATTTTGATCTTTTGATATTATGTTTTCGGGTCAGGATTATGGATTTCAAGCATGGGGGTTAAAGGAGTGTGATACTAAACCTACACACACACACACACACACACACACACACACACACACACACACACATGCATATATATATATATATATATATATATATATATATATATATATATATTAGTTCATAGATTAGTACTAAGCTAACTGGCCTTGCGAGCCATTTTAAGCCTAGCCAATTATGCCTTGTGAGACTCGAACCCTGCACCTTGTGTTTGTAAGGCAAACACCTTAGCTTAATTTAAAGTTAAGAAATAATATTTCCTTCATGATAGCAGAGTTTTGCTCATGAATTGTTTTGCCACATTTTCTTTTCCTAAATATTTACACAGGACACCAAAGTGTATGCTTCAAAAACATAAGGTCTGAGCCTGTTCATGGTTAAGATGAACATATGTATGTAGTAGTGGATACTGCATGTAATTTTAAATGATAAGATGGCATATTGAGAAGCTATTATAGTTCTATTAAAAGTAAAATATTAATATTTATTAAGAACAGACTAGTAATGATTAATTCTCAGTCATTCCCTGCATTTTATAATTTGATATGCTATTTGTAATTTTTGATTTGATGTGTAGTGGTTTAATTGTAGCATATAGTTAAACATTAATATGAAGATATTTGTCAGTATCGTTATTTCCTACTGTTGACTTATATTAATAAGTGTGTTTGGATGCCTAGTGAATTAATATATTTATTGTTAATGCCTTTTCGGTGGTGCTGCGGTAGCATTGTCGCCTCACAGCAAGACGCCCTGTTCGATTCACAGCTAGAGCGTCTTCTGTGTGGAGACATGCGTGAATGGGTGTACCTTCGTTGAAGGTTGTGCGTCAGGGCCAGCAACTTGGCACGTATAAATCTACTGCCAATCATTAGCGGACTGGAGTTCCGCTGTGGCGACCCCTAACCGGGATAAGCCGAAAGACAACAACAACAACATTGTTAATGCCTTTTCTTTAGCACTTTTCCCCTTCTGTCCATGACAGAGGCCCACGTTTGGCTTTTTGGACAGATTTGAGGGTATGAGAGAGAGTGAAAAACAGAGAAATTTAATTTTGGCAATATTTTTTTTCAAATGCAGCCAAATTCTATCTTATTATGCTCACTTCTGTATCTTGTATAAAGCACTTCAGCTGTGCTGGGCTGACAGAAGTTTTTTTTACCAGTTTGCTTAATGCTGGACATTGACATCCGTACCAGCTGTCCCCTACCTTGTATCTCTAAAGAGCAGGTCATAAACACCCTGTCTAAAGCCAAAAACACAGCACCTATGGGACCTGATAACATCCCGGGCTGCGTCCTACATGGGCTCCAACAAAAATTAGCAACACCATTGGGTACTCTCTTCAGTATTCCCTTGCATAAAGGCGGTGCTTCTACTGACTCTGGGAACTATAGACCTATTAGCCTGACTAACCTTGTCTGCAGGGCCATGGAGCGAATCATCATGGACCTTATCAACAAAGATAATAGGAAATCTCCAAACACTTGACCCTACTCAGTTTGGATTTGTCAAAACTGAGATCATGCCCTGTTAAACCTGGTGGACTTCTTCGAGATGGTCACCAAGGGCCTGGACAAGGGAAAATCTGTGCATACAGCCTACCTGGACTTAGCCAAAGCATTTGACACTAACCCCTACTCATGCATCATTGACAAATTCTCCCAGCTAGGTATCAACCCTTATATTGTTAGATGGGTCAATAACTGGCTCACTGATAGAGCACATATAGTCAAAGCAGGACTGTAACCATTGGTGGTCGACAGGGTTCAGTCCTGGGATCTCTACTGTTTGGAATCTATTTCTCTGAAGTATCTTCCCTCATCAGGCCAATAATTGAGTACAGTGCTCCTTTTGGTATGTACCTTTCCAGGCACCTGCAGCAATTGGAGAGACCACAAAGGTTCCTCACAAGGAAAATTCAAGGTCTTCAGCATCTGTCCTGTGGGGATTATCTGAAATCACTATCACTTTATTCTGATGCAGACTACTCAGAGGCGATCTCTGCCTTGCATATAAGGCAATCTATGACCCTGCTTTACTGGAAATGCTGCATATCCACAAATCAAATGGTACACGGGTTACTCGCTCTAAAGATCTTAACCTGGTATGTGACATTAACAGAACCTGCTGGAGGGACAGATTTGTCTTCCAGAGGTTACCACATATTTGGAACAGACTCCTACTTCATGTCAAAAAGAGCACCTCACTGGCCCTCTTCAGATGCAATCTAGGCGATTGGATGGGTATCCGTAAATTCACCCCAGGGGTTCTACCTGTGTCCCTTTTGGACAGGGGCAGGAGGTGCTGATTTTGGAAATAAGGGTAGAACTTGCCTAGGCTTGTTAGGGCCTTAGGACCATTAGCCTAATATCGTCCTATGATCCTATGAAGTGTTTAGGTTTTGACTATTTCTTTATTTTGGACTGCTCTTTGAGTAGAATGGCATAAGTGGGCACTGGAAATATTGTTTTCTACAGCTGTTTAAGTGAAATCTTAGTGGAAAATATACATTTGGTTTGCTTTTGTGTACCGTCGATGTGTAGGTGCAGTCTATGAGCCTTGTTCAAAAGTGAAAAACTAAAATAATAGCAACCTAATGTGTGCATGACAGGGAGAAGGTTTTAACAGGGTGACACTCTAGAGCTGTTACTACTCCTTTAATTCGGGTTTTCTCTGCTCTCAACACATTCAAGTTGCTGCATGCTTTCGGCATGTATTTGATGCAGTTGAAATGCAGATGTATGTTGCTTCTTTTACTGTTTTTAGACTAATGAAATTAATTGGGAAAGCATCTTTGTATATATTGTAATTAGGTATGTTGTATGACCTACATGTTTCTACTTTATCCACAATGGTAATTTTGTAAATATGGAATAGCTATGGCTTTTGCAAATGTAAAACAAAAATAAAAATGATTGAAAAAAAATACATCAATCAGTCTTGGGGACAGTCTTTCATATCAGGAGTTGCACTACACAAAAAGCTTTAAAGTTATTATAGTGAGTTTCAGAACTGCCTGTATTTATTAAGAAATTGCAGTTTATTTTAGGATGTTATGGGACTTGAATTCTGACTAGAGAGTCATTTAATGGCTGAACACTTAGATTAAGAACCTGCAGAGTGTTTCAAGAAAATGTATTTTAATGACTGGATTTCAAAGATTTTGTCTTCGTTCCACAGACTCATGCCCCCTTTTACAGATATTTTGAAGATTTAAAAAGGTCATATTTAAGAGCCTGATATTCCTTCTAAAACTGATACTACTTTATATGCAGCAATTGATTTTAGGAAAAGTACTCTGGTTGCCTTATGATACTGGTACTCTTCACTTAAACTATTCCTGTATGTTGAAAACTATTTCCCTGCAGCTTATTGTACTTCAAACATGCAATTTATTGCGCTACGTCTAGGAAGCAGGCATGGCTGACAAGGGTAGTCTTACAATGTCAGTGTGATTTTGAAGTTCACAAATTTCTGTTTGGTTTCAAGAATGTTTTTATAGTGTGGGTATATGTGTTTTGTTCTCTGTGCTGGAGTCTAAGGGGAGGACTATAAAGCATTGTTCTGATTTGTTGATATTTTATCAAAGCCTGCTGCATCCAGAGGTCGAGCAGGAAAGTTCACTTTAACAGCAAGAAGCCTTCCTTGTCATTGCTTTCTTGTTTTTGGGCACAGGTACTTACTGGGTATGTCATATGGAATAAATTCCTCCACAGTAGGAGTTAAATGTCAAGCCTGTGTAGGGTCCAGCAGTTCTCTAGCTCAAACTCCATCTCCTCAGTTAGAGAAAATATGAATAAATGACCCATAGTTGTCACCACCTTCCCTTCTTCCCTCTAAAATAGATGTTACATTTAATTAGTGTCAGATAGTTTTACGTTCTCCTTTTGAACGTGACAGAATATAATCTAGATTTCTATTACAATCTATTGTTTGAAAAAAACTGTATGGTTAGACAGGAGAAAGGTAAAGAAGATTTTATCGAATAACAAAAGCTATATATCTATTTAGGTTAATATACTCCTTGCATTCCCTTCCTTTTGTAATCAGCTCTTATATCGCACAGACATTCAGACATCCACACACTAAACCTGGTAGTTCAGCAGAAATATAACTCAGATAGGCTAATTAGTAGATTTGTTTGCCACAATGACTGACGCCAACAAAAGAATAAATAGGTTTTCAGAAATGATAATGTATGTCCTGGTTTGTCATTGATTATTTATGCAGATGGAGTCCTACAATAAGATTACACAACATAAATTTTAGCCCTGGCATCGAAAATATTTTTTGTCATCTTTCCATGATAAAACTCTTTTGAGGAAAATACTAACACAGTCTCAATCATGACTCTGTTTCACTGAGCAGAATCAGAGTCCTGATTGTCATAATCATTCTTAATCTTTTAGATACCATGTCAGTGATGGTGCCAGGGACCAGCTTACTCAAGAGGAAATTTTAGCATTATCTGAGAGTTTGCTGGAGCAAGCAGAGGACCTCGTCCTTGTCTGGTTAGGAAGCTAATGTGATGAGTATCTGTTGAGCAGGTGAGTGTGGGCTTGCCCTTTGTGCTGCTCTCAGGGGTTGACCACAGACATGTTAACATTGGTTGGGACTCCAGCTTTTATGGTCATACAGCCCATGATGTGTAGTTTTCATCTCAGAGTCCAGTGCACACGACTTTGAAAGAGTTACAGTTGAGCATATTTGTACTGAAAGCCTTCAATAACTCCGTGATGCCAAGAAACCTTGAGGTGGCTTCAGACTGTAGTTCAGTCATGTGACTCATCACACTATGTTTCATGATGGAATAAGGATTTGTTTATATGGCCTGCACTTATAGTGAATATAATATTTTAAATCTTTTCCATCTCACTCCCTTGTGCTTCCTCTTTTCTCTATCTGTTCAACACTGTCTTAAATGCTTCCATAATTTTTTCTCTATTACCCCATTCCTTGGGATTCCATAAAGACAAACTTTTTCAGAACCTTAGAATGAGGAAGTCAGGAGTGTTAGAGAAGTATGTAAGAGTGGTACAGGATATGTATAAGGGTAGTGTGACAGCGGTGAGGTGTGCAGTGGGAGTGATGGATGCGTTTAAGGTGGAGGTGGGATTACATCAAGGTTCAGCTCTGAGCCCTTTCTTATTTGTAATGGTGATGGACAGGTTGACAGACAAGATCAGACAGGAGTCCCCGTGGACTATGATGTTTGCAGATGACATTGTGATCTGTAGTGAGAGTAGGGAACAGGTGGAGGAGACCCTGGAGAGGTGGAGATATGCTCTAGAGAGAAGAGGAATGAAGGTCAGCAGGACTAAGACAGAATATATGTGTGTGAATGAGAGAGAGGATAGAGGAATGGTGAGGATGCAGGGAGTAGAGGTGGCGAAGGTGGATGCGTTTAAGTACTTGGGATCAGCAGTTCAGAGTAATGGTGAGTGTGGAAGAGAGATGAAGAAGAGAGTACAGGCAGGATGGAGTGGGTGGAGAAGAGTGTCAGGAGTGATTTGTGACAGATGAGTACCAGTAAGAGTGAAAGGGAAGGTCTAAAAGAGGGTAGTGAGACCAGCTATGTTATATGGGTTGGAGACAGTGGCATTGACAAAAAGGCAGGTGTCAGAGCTTGACGTGGCAGAGTTGAAGATGTTAAGATTTGCACTGGGTGTGACGAGGATGGACAGGATTAGGAATAAGTATATTAGAGGGTCAGCCCAGGTTGGAGGGTTTGGAGACAAAGCCAGAGAGGCAAGATTACGTTGGTTTGGACATGTGCTGAGGAGGGATGCAGAGTATATTGGGAAAAAGATGCTAAGGATGAAGCTGCCAGGTAACAGGAAAAGAGGAAGGCCTAAGATAAGGTTTATGGATGTGGTGAGAGAGAACATGCAGGTGGTTGGTGTGACAGAGCAAGATGCAGAGGACAGGAAGAAATGGAAACAGTTGCTCTGCTGTGGCGACCCCTGATGGGAGCAGCCAAAAGAAGAAGAGAATAATCTCTACTTTTTATTGCTTTGGCCTGGTGATTCCTAATTTTTTTCCACTTCATAGTGGTCCCTTCACATTTTCCATTATGGCGTTATCTACATTTGTCATGCTTTATAGTGAGATGAGTCCCAAATCTTTTAACATTAGGTCATTCCACTTCCCCTGACTCCAACCTACTATTCCAGTGGCTTTTTTCAGTAGTTTGTCCAGCAGCTGGTTGTCTCTGTCATAGTATGGCCTCTAGAACACTGCATGTAGTACTCAAAATGCAGCATGAGCAGGGCGGGGTACAGCTGCAGCTCAAATAGTTTCTGGAGTCTGATCCTTTGAAGAAATACCCCACCACTCTGTTTGCTGTTGACACAGCCATCTTACTATGTTGCCAGTTGTCCGGTCTTGGTGTGATCGACACCCTCACATACCTTTTCTGTTTTGATGCCATCAGTTCCACACCCCTTCGTAATACTTCACTTCAAATAAGGGCTGTTGTGACCCAGGTGAAATAGCTTGTATTTGACCTCACCTACGGTCAACTGTTATCTTTCTGCATACATGTCAGCCTTTCCAAGTTGTTCCTTAGCTGTTGTTCTATATCATATGTAAAGGCTGCCAGCCCAGCTAGCTGGAATTTCATAAATAATCCTATGCTATTTGTGAATAGTAATATGATTTGTATGTTTGTCTTACAAATATAAGTAAACTGTATGTTATGTGCTGAGCTTCAAAAATGCAACCAGAGTGCACCCTACTGGAAAAGAGCAAAACTCTAAGAAAATAAGTTGAAATTGTTTGTGACTGTGATATCTCTCAGTTTCAGTTTGGAGACAGAATGTCTGCAGCTAGAAGTTCTTTCTATTGTCTGGAAATAGAAATAATTACAGGTTTCCAAGGTAAAAGTGTTTAACGGTTTTACGACTTCCAGTTTTAGGCAAAACTTCTAAGATACAAGTATTTTTAACACAGAAGTGCTATATTTGAAGGTCCTGTTAGACTGGGAGCTAAAGGCAGAGGTGATAAGTATGATGTAATTTGAGATAACCCATCAGAAATGTTTGATAGTAATTTAAGAACCATCTCTCAGAGAAAATCTGTGCATTTGGATCTTGTCCTTGGACCTGTAAACATCCATTCAACACTTGTATTTGCCTGACTCTGTAAGTAAGATTTAGGTATACTGTTTCTCTTAGAGATAGATAAGAATAATAGTAAGATTAGTTTAGATATTTTCTGTATTTATGTGAAACTGTCCTGGAATGCTGTTTAAAAGTATTTGCTGTGATTCTGAACTCTGTTGTCACTGTGTTGAGTTCTTGAGTATTGTGTTGTTCTTTTATTATTAAGTATATTTAAGCCTTTTAATTGTGACTGGTTTGCTTAGAGATATTTAAGCTCTTAGAGTACTTCCATATGTATTTGGTGATACTGTACAGGCCACTCTTAAATAATCTTAATGTCTTGGACACACTTAACGTTTGGATAATAGTAATATTACACAGTAGAACTGGTCACCCTTTGGGAAGGGACTTAAGGTAGCTGATAATGGGTGGTTGGTGGCACTTGGTACTACCTTATAGTCTAGACAGAAGGGGGCATAGCTAGTGAACCTGTGCCAGCCTTCTCCAGGAGTGCTTGTGTGTTTGTATATAAATTAAATCTCAAAGTGTGTGTGTGTGTGTGTGTGTGTGTGTGTGTGTGTGTGTGTGTGTGTGTGTGTGTGTGTGTGTGTGTGTGTGTGTGTTTGTGTGTGTGTGTGTGTGTGTGTGTGTGTGTGTGTGTGTGTGTGTGTGTGTGTGTGTGTGTGTGTGAGCTACTTGGGCAGGGAGATGAAGCACTGGTTGGACAGAGAGCGTGCTGGAGGTTTTGGCTTGATCACTCGGCTGAGATCTTAACCCTTTAGCTGTGCCATTAGGGAGTCTTATTGAGGATCTGGAGAGAGAGGGAGAAACCAACCCCAGACTGTCTGTGATCTCTGTGTGCTCTTAAGGGAAATTGTAATTTACTGTGTGTGTATTTCTCATCCTCCAAAGGTGTATGTCCTTCACTGGTGTTAGTCGTGAGGATTGAGGCTCCTTGATTACTGGGCCAGTGCAGGGGCATCACATCGTACTCCCACAAATCTTTGTTGGTTTGCTAGCAAATGGCTGTAGAGGAAGGAGTCTCCCTGTCAATTTCTCTTGTGACCTTGTCCTAAGAAATCTGTGTATAAATAGACATGAGTGACTTAATGTTGATGTATATCACAGGAGTTAGGGGTAGTCAGGAAAGAAAATATTTTTTATTGCATCATTTTTGCCCCTCTGCCTGCTAACCATCAAGCCTCTAAGGGCAATCATCTTTAAAGCCAGGTATGCCTTTTGCCCTCACTGATATTCCAGCAAAAAGAGCATTTTTCATTAACCTTAACCACTGCCACCTCTGTTAGGACCACCTATCCCTATTCCCTACATGCGTGTATGTTCTCCCACATATTCCTGTAGAGACTACCATCAATGACTTGGGCAGCCATACCTGTATCATCCCCAGATTCCACTCTCCAGGAGGGCTCTGTCTTTTGATCTGTGGTGCATGCTAGTGAAAAATTTCACACTGCATCTGTCCCAGGATGGGCATATCCATCCAGTCTGTTTGTGCCATAAAGCACCTGATCCACTTATCAAACTCTGGTCACTGGGGATATAATCACGGTTTTATCCATGTATTTCACCAGTACACAGGATCATAGGAGGGTTACTAGGCTAACAGCCATTGGGCCCTTACAAGCCTAGCCAAGTTCAACCCCTATTCCCAAGGGTGTCTGGTTTAAGCAGACACTAAAATCAGCACCTATTGCCCCTGTCCAAGAGGGACACAGGTGGAGCCCCTGGGGTGAATTTCTGATTACTCATCCAGTCATCCAAATTATGGGGGGCTTTGTTTAACATGAATAGAAAGCTTCTTCCAAAGGTGGAGCAACCTGTCTGAGACAAATCTGTTTGTCCAGCAAGTTCTTTTGAAGTCACATACCAGGTTAAGGTACTTTGAGTGAGTGATGCACGTGCCATTTGGCTTGTGAAGGTGCAGCATTTCCATTAAAGCTGGGTCAAAGATTGCTCTATATGCAAGGCACATGTTGCCTGTGAGCAGTCTGTATGACACAGTCTAAAGTGACAGTGATTTCAGTCTGTCTGTATAAGACAGATCTTGAAGACCCTGAATTTTCATTGTAAGGAACCTTTATGTTCTTTCCAATTGCTGCAGGTGTTTGGAAAGGAGCATACCAAAGGGAGCATTGTACTCTATTATTGGCCTGATGAAGGAAGAGTACAGGGGGTTATAACCTCTTTTTTCTGGAGGCAATGCCCTTACTTATGAGATGAGCAATATAAAATGCCCTTCTTACCACTGTGGAGACATGGTGATCGAAGTTAAGGTTGCTGTCAACCTGTGTGCCCAGATCTCTCGCCACTGATTGTGTACTTAGGGTATTAGTATTGATGTAGTAGTTTGCAGGAACATCACCCTTGCCAAAGGTGATGATAATGTGTTTTTTGCATGAAGTTTAAGACCATGACTTTGGAACCAGTCATTAGTCTAAGACCTTTTTGCAGGATGTCAACATTGCTAGGGATTTCAGTGATCGCTCCCAGTTTGCAGTCATCAGCAAACTTTGTCAGCCATAGTCCTTTAGTTTTAGCCTGTACTTTGAAGAAGTAGATTCTGAATAGTAGGGGTCCCAGAACCAATTTCTGTGGACCACTACTGGTTACGGGTCTGCTGGAGGAGGTGGAGTCCCCTATTTTGACCTTATGAGTTCCATCAGGCAGAGCAAAGAGAGAAACCTTTGCATTTATCAGATCACTATGATTTTTCTACAAATTAAAGTTTCAATATTTGCTTGTTCATAAAATGCTGATTACATTTTTATATGTATTTGGTTCAGGTTTGCCAGTGCCTTTTTTTTTGTTCTAAATTACTCAACTTAAAATGCAAACTTCTTATTTCACATACTATACCAGTGATCTTTTTTTGTTTTATTTCTTTTGTGAGTAAATTAAACTGAAATATTCAACACACTGTGACCTGAAGTTAAAATTAAACCATGCTTTAGAACTTGAGGAATACAAGAATGCAATAAATAATGTTTTACCTTATGCAGGTCAAAAGTATTCAGTGTGTGTATATTTACCCTCAACCTCATAAGTCTTACCAAAATATTTCCCAAGCCTTTCCAAAGCCACTTGATTTTCAGAGTTAAATGCTTGCTCTCACAACTGTATTTTATAATGCAATACCACTGAGTCGGTAAGAAAAAATGCTTGAATTAAGTTATAAATGCTAAACTCGTTATTTCTGTTTGTTAGCTTAAGACACTGATCTCAGCAGATCATATGCCAGTGGACTTGTACATTGCTACAGAGAGTTCATGGGACCATGATAAAAGTTAACTGCTTAGCTGGAAGTTAAAAAGTACAAATTCAGAAGAGTAATTCTTTCAGAGCCCAGACTGGCTACCAGAAACACTAAACATGTATCAACAGCAGCAGAAGGGACCGTTTCACAACCCTCACATAGCTATTATAACTGCAGTATTGGTAACCTTGTTGGAATTTGAAACACCTGCAAACAAATCTTTCACCACTGTCATCTCTGTGTGCTCTTAAGGGAAATTGTACTTTACTGTGTGTGTACTTGTCATCCTCCCAATGTGCACGTCCCTCACTGATGTTAGTGGTGAGGATTGAGGCTCCTTGATTACTGGGCCAGTGCAGGGGCAGCACACCTTATGATGAAAGTACAGGAGAGATGTGAAACCTTATAATGAAAGTGGATGAATAAGTAATTGTTGAGTGTGTTAGCCAGGGTAGTAGTAACAAGAACAGAACCAGGATTTTGGAAAGTGGATTTCAGTTAAACTTTAAAACATTTTTTCAGGCTATTTGTCAAAGCAGTACACAAAGATTATTCCACATTTTAGACAGATTAGTGGAAAGCAAGGTGTAACAATAAGTGTCGTTTGAGTTTGTTTGTCACAAAGAATCCATCTTTGTAGTGGAGTATACCATTATATAATGGATTTAATGGCTGAGTACTTGTCTGGGTTCAGTGTTCTTCCAAGATAAATTCAAAGCTTAGAAAGGCATCTCCTAAGCAGTCATTCAACTTTCTCTTAAAAGATGACAATGTATCCATTTTTTTTTATTCTAGAAGGCAATGAATTCCACCATAAACCTGCCCTGTTGTGAAAGGATTTTAAACACAGGCTGGTATTGCAGAAATCTCCACAAATAAGTTAGTATTTCTCGATTCAAAAGTATGTTTGAGAACATTAATTCCAGTATAAGCTTCAAACGTAACATTCTTCAAACCTTTTAAAGATGACAATTAGGCTTCCTCTCACTAGTCTATAACTGATAGTAAACAAGGCCATACTCTCCAATCGATACTTAAAGCTCAGGACTTTCACTTTGGTTATTTGCTTAGTGTAATACTGCTGAATCCTTTCCAGTCTAACTAACTGGCAATAAGAATATCTACATATGGAGGGACTATATTCTGTAATAGCTCTGTACTGCTATAAAGAGTGACACTAGTACTGCTACATCATGTCTAGTAATAGTGTACAAAATATTTTTAATTTCACAGCAGCATCTGCTAATTACTTCCCAGAAATATTGTTCAGATCTTAAATACTTATCAATTTTTCACATCCAAATCATTATCAACCTGTTGCTAACCCTCCCTACAAAGAACCAATCCTCCCCTGCCATCATTGATAATATATGTGTGTTCCCTGTTAGAAGTGCCAAAATGGAATCAGCTTGGTTTTAGTCATGTTAAAACCATTATTGCTTATTCTATGTTAAAAAGTTGACACACCACAATGTCAGTTGTCTAAAGATGATCGCTCATCATATTGAGTGGTTAGAATGTTGAAACACACATCAGAAGTTATGGTGGCAAGCAAAAGAATATTCTTGCTACATAAAACTAAAGACATACAAGTGAGTGTAAAAGTGTTTTTTGCATTGAAGACAAGCCCCCCTGCACCCCCGTGGGTTAAGCAAACCCACACCCTATGCTGATTATATCAACTCCAAGATCAGACTCTCCCTGGAGTAAGGGCATATTCCCCTACTCCAGGAATTATCAATCCCAAATACCTGTTTGCTCATTCATGTACAGGACCATATGTCTGGGCAGAAGTGTCAGGATGGATTTCTTCAAGTAGAATTATTTCAGAGAATACATCTATGCAACTTAAGATAGAAAAATGGAATTGTGTTCTGTATAAGTACCTCTGTACAAGCTGAGATAAGAAAACATAACCATGCTGTCTTTGTCACTCTGCAAGGAGAACAAAGACATCATCAGATGCACATGAATAGACATGGTTGATAGAAGCATTTTGGAGACGTAAGAACATAATAACGTTATACTATGATCTTGCTCTGTGATACCCTTATCAGATTCTGTGGAATAGAGAATTGAAAGACTGCATGTGGGAATGTGAGGAGTAATTGTCATGACACGAGAAACCTTCCAGAATACCATCTGTGAATTACATAATGAAAATTAAGTTTAATGGATAATGCAACAGCCACTAAGATGTATAAGTTGAAATGGAGAACATTCCAGAGAACCATCTAAGCTGAACTGTTGATTCTTGAACTTGATGTGTACAGATGTAGCCATTAACCTGTTATGATTGATTTGCTTTTGTTATTCTCAAGATGCTGCTGTACTGTTCTTAAGTAAACCTACTTTGCTACAAAATGATTTTCTCTGGATGATGTATTCATGATCGAACACCCTTAGATGTGTGTGTGTGTGTGTGTGTGTGTGTGTAAATTAATGACTTGTATCAGTTAGAGTAAACATCACACAAGCTATAAAACAAGAGCCTTAATAGATGTAAAATAAGAGACTTAATATTAATAATGTATTTATAATCAGCGGCGCCATTTAAGTGCACACTTGATATTTAAATTTTCATTCAGACCAAGTGGGACAATCACATTAAGTCTCAGTTGTCATAATAATTCCCTGACCTCTAAATAAGTGTTTGCATCTCCAAAGAATTAATTAACTTTTTCCAGTATAATAAATTTAAAGCAAGTAAAATTCTGGCAATGTAGGGTATGCTTGGCTAGAGCATTTTGCAAGTCTAAATTTCTGATCGCTGCACAGTGCTCTTTAATTCTTGTGGACAATTTGCGAATGGTTTTCCCAACATAAAAAGATGAGCACCAAACACAAGTAGCAGCGTAAATCACAAATAAAGATTTGCAGTCAAAATGTTTCTTAAAAGAAACTGAGAAATATAACAATGTGGATGCCCCACCTGGTCTGAAAGAAAATCTAAATATCAAGTGTGCACTTAAATGGCGCCACTGATTATAAATACATTATTAATATTAAGTCTCTTATTTTACATGTATTAAGGCTCTTGTGTTATCGTGTGTGTGATGTTTACTCTAACTGATACACGTCATTAATTTCCATCACTACCTAGTGACAGAATTCTATTACTGGCCCACTTCAGATTGTTTTCACTTGGAAAATACTGCATTGGATTGTTTCAAATGTAGCACTGTGTTTCAAATGTAAATTGATGTTTCTTGGCTAACTGATTCTTAGGAACTGCCTTCTTTGTGTCATATTTATATGCTGTTCTGCACTTTAAGTTTATCTGATGAAGCCCTTATCACTTAATAAAAGATGAAAGCGCTAAGTACCGGCTTCTGGGTGTTTTGTCCTGTGTTATAAGAGTTTGTTTATTTTATACAGTCTTTTTGAAGTTTTTTGACTATATATATATATATATAAGTTCACTACTAAATCTCGAATTACGGAATCGCGAGACTCTGAAGCTCGAAGACCAGAATCTCGTGATTCCGTAATATCGAAATGAAAAAAAATTAAATTTTCTAAAGCATATGCCCTGCACCCCCACACCCCCTGCAACTTAAATATACCAACTCCGAGATCGTACCACAGTGATTCCGTAATATTCCGTACGATCTCGGAGTTGGTATATTTAAGTTGCAGGGGGGTGTGGGGGTGCAGGGCATATGCTTTAGAAAATTTAATTTTTTTTCATTTCGATATTACTGATTGTAATTGATTGTAATATGAGAATGACAAAATAGTGCCATGCAGAGCAGAAGGTGGGGGGGTGCATATACCTTCTAAATGTTTTTTTTTTCTTTTTTTTTTTTTTTTTAATTTCGATGGTACGGAATCTCGAGATTCTGGTCTTCGGGATTCAGACACTCTGGATTCCATAATTCGAGATTGAGTAGTGAACCTATATATATATGTATATATATATATATATATATATATAATATATATATATATATATACACATACATACATACACACACACACACACATAATTTACATGTGCGCACACATATATGTATGCTATTTTGATAATTGTAGCAACTAAGAAGAAAGAGCATTACATTTTTCATCTTCATATGAGTTAATGCAATACCAAAAATAGCATACTAAGAGATCAGGGCATGAGAGAGAGAGCATCAAAATTAAGCTGGAGATGAATGCATCCTACCTACAGAAACACTAAACTTTCAATTTAGTACACTTCAGTGTTTGGTGACAGTCAGCTGAGTTGTAGTAGGACCATCTGCCATAGATTGTGTGCAGTGCAATAGTAGTAGGAAATAGGTCAAACCAGAATCTGTAAATCTGATAAGGAAAATGTTTCTCTACTGTAATTAGAATTCAGATCTGCCAATTTAAACTGTTCTTTCATCTTCTACATGACGTGCTTTTACTACTACTGTCTAAGAACAGACTTTCTCCTGTAATAGAGATGGCACATTGTTGGATCAGTATGGTAAAATGTTTATGCTTTTAGCACCTTTTCGATATTAGAACACTCAACATTTTGAATGTTTGGTGTTCTAATATAGACCCATGCTTGTGTGTGTGTATGTGTATATATATATATATATATATATATATATATATATATATATATATATATATACATGTGTGTGTGTGTGTGTGTGTGTGTATATATATATATATATATATATATATATATATATATATATACACACATACATTCATACATACATATATGGGTCCAGTTTGTAATTTCAAAATACGGGGGGGGGGGGTTATACGTAGTTTAAATGAGTTTGTTTTTGTGGGGATTTGTGTGTATGTTTATGTGTGTACTGTATGTGTAGTGTAATTAGGGGATTTTGAATTTCGCGGTTGTGTGTTTTCGAAGTTGTGAGTTGTGGTTGGGTTTTCGGCTTTGTGGTTTTGAAATACTGAATTTTGAGATTTCAGTATTTCGAAATTACAAAGTGTATATATAAATATATATATATATATATATATATATATATATGCACTCATACATATATACATACATATGGGTCCTTATCAGATTATAAGTTTCAAAACTTTGGTCGGGACCATAAGATTGAAGATTTGGAACTTCGAACGGTTTGAATAGAGATTGCTGTACATTACTGAATGGGAAATTTGCTATTTTCCTCAGTGTAGTGCGATCTCGGAGTTGGTGTATTTAATTTTCAGGGGGTGAAGGAGGGTGCAGGGGGGCTTTTTCCCCCCTGCATAAATGTAAAAAACTGTTTTTATTTTTTTTTTTTTAATTGTTCAAAGTTCCAAAATTTCAATCATATGGTCTTGGCCATATGAATTTTGAAGTTTTGGAACTTTGAGGGGTGTTTATGATATTACATATGCAACTAATGCAGCAGTCATGACTAATGTAATTATAACTATATACGCATGACTCCCTGTTAAGGATCTGCTTGAAGATTTTGAAATGCAGATTGTGGTCACACCACTTACAGATTATTCCCTTGTTGGTCCTCCAACTGAAGAATTGCTAAAAAATATTGAAAGAGAAAAGTAAACTTAAGGATCAGCATCAATGTGAGTTTTTTCCAGTTACCTAGAGAAATTATCTTCCAGGGAAATGTTTACAGAAAAAACTATCCAGCAACTTCTTTAACTAGATGCCCTAAATCTAAGCATGTTCCCAAACCAAAGGATAAAAAGGTCACACAGACAGCCATTTCAGTAAAATCCTGCAAGAATGGCCAAGCTTCATTGTGTAATACCTTATTGGCCTGAATGTATCTTGTAAAAGTAAAAAAAAAAAAAAAAAAAAAGTAAAATGTCATGGACATTTGGAAGACATGTAGCTGATACACTGGTATACCCTTAAGGGGTTATTTGCATATTTCCCATGGTCCATAAGTATTTATTAAGCATTTTTGTTTTAACAGTGTAGAAAGCTTAATCAGAATACAGAACTGCATTTTAAATAGCTTAATATGCTGAAAACAGTAGCATCATGTGATGCATTTCCACTAATGAAATTATTTTAAATAATATCTTCTATTATACAAGACGCCATTGATGAAAATAGAATCATTAGGTCCCAGTGATTTATTGCTTAATAAAAATGTATTTAAGTGTAACATTGTTCTCAGAGGTTTCCTCTGCTGGGACTGTATCCTGATTGTTTTTACACAGTGTGGGTGATTTCTTCCGTTCCTGAGATTTTTACCCTGTGTTCTCTCAAGATATGTTTTCTGGAGTCATTTTACTGGTTACTGATTTCGTTAATAATGAAAAAGCTCTTGATGGTCACACCACTCGAGATTTAGTCGAACATGTTGGTTTACACATTGACCTGACAAATCTGATTTTACAGAAATCACATTATATTAAGCCTACTCAAGGAACATCACAATATTGGCTAAAACCATATGAATCATGTTTCTTGTGGGAAATCTTATGCTGAGGTTGTTGCTTTGACTAAAACCGAAAATATGATTCTAATTCCAATTCAAGTTTTGTGAATTTAGTTAGTATTTTGGATGCATTTACGGGTTTTGAGTCTGATTTGGGTAACACAGCCAGTGAGTCTTTAATTAAGCAAATGGATGTGTTTTCTGCTTAAACTCTAAGCTTTGGTCAGCTAAGACCTACATGCAATCAACTGGACGTATAAGTAAATATAAGTAAATCTTTATCTGCACTTTTTTCAAATAATACAGCATTTAAATTGATTGATTTGTGTTTCATTGAATTCTATCTAGCTGGAAGTTGTGGCTCTGTTTTTTCAGTTAATGCTTGTTAGAATTCCTGAATAGCCAGTGATAAGAGGGGTTAGTTCACTTCATTGTTATTCGGTTTCTGCCTTATATAAGTGGTATATTTTTGCATTATTTTCTGATTAAACTCTGAGCTTTGGCCGGCTAAGACCTGCATACAATCAACTGGACGTTTAATGAATTTAAGTAAATCTTTATCTGCACTTTTTTCAAATAATACAGCATTTAAATTGATTTATTTGTGTTGCATTGAATACTATCTAGCTGGAAGTTGTGGCTCTGTTTTTCAGTTAGTTCCCCACCCACCCTCTCTGCTTTTGTTTTGGTGTTAATCTTGGTGGCTTTGAAACTGCCCGCCCCTCTTGTAAATTTGCATTTGGATACTCCTCCTGGGCCCATCTCATTTGCTCACTCAAAAAAAAATTTTTTTCACTTTTTTCATCTGCTTTTACTATATTTGTGTTTCTTCCTACTTTATTTTTGGTTTTGCGTAATCTTAAAAGTACTCAATTGTATTTATTACTGCTTGGTGTAACTATCATTCTAAGCCTTTTGGTTTAAGCACTTGGGCTTCAGACCAGTTGTTTTACATTAAGAAGGTTTGTGGTCTGCACTGTTGTGGCAGGACAGGTAGCTTACATCCTAAGTTGGGAACTGCTGATTGAAGGCTCAGTGTCTGTTATTCTAAAAGTGTATTAGTTCTGGTTTAAGCACTTGGGCTTCAGGCCATTTATTTTACATTAAGAAGGTTGGTGGTCTGCACACTTGTGGGAGGGAGAGGCTGGACTCTGCCCTTCTGAGCTGGGAATTTCTGGTTAAAGGCTTATAGTGCCTGCATATTTGAACTGTTTCTTACTGAAATTGATGCGCCTTGTTTGCTGTAGCATAGACTAGATCCAGTCCTGTTGAATCTAGCTTTGTTTGCATAACTTGAGCACTAATCCAGGCCTTCTTAAAAGTATTCAATTGTATTTATTACTGCTTGGCAGTAACCTGATTAAAGTGTAGCTATCATTCTAAGCCTTTTGGTTTAAGCACTTGGGCTTCAGACCAGTTGTTTTACATTAAGAAGGTTTTTGGTCTGCACTGTTGTGGCAGGACAGGTAGCTTGCATCCTTGTAAGTTGGGAACTGTTGATTGAAGGCTCAGTGTCTGTTATTCTAAAAGTGTATTAGTTCTGGTTTAAGCACTTGGGCTTCAGGCCAGTTATTTTACATTAATAAGATTTGTGGTCTGCACTCTTATGGGAGGAGAGGCTGAACTCTGCCATTGTGAGCTGGGAATTTCTGGTTAAAGGCTTATAATGCCTGCATATTTGAACTGTTTCTTACTGAAACTGGTGCGCTTTGTTTGCTGTAGCATAGACTAGATCCAGGCCTGCTGAATCTAGCTTTGTTTGTATAACTTGAGCACAAATCCAGGCCTTCTTTTTTGGAGAAGGTTCCCCTGCACCCCAGTGGTAGAAGTGTGCAGTTAGAACTTGTCTGATTGAAGACTACAGGAACAGGGCTCAGTTCTGAGATTTTCTTACTGGTTAATTGAGTAATTTGTTTAAAAGCCTTTTCTGATTGCTTGTAGTCATCTAAAGCTGTTTTAAGTGTATTTTTTTTACTGTTTTTGCCTTATCTTTTCAGAAATTTTTTTTCCTCGTTTCCCAGCTTTCTAAGCTAGTATAGTCCAGTTTTCAGGCTAGTGCTGAATTCAGGGCTGTGTTACAATTTTCTGAGTTGCCCACACCTTACTTAGATAGAGGGAGGTTTCTCTGTTCACCTGTGAGAGAGGCAGCTTTGAGCAGCCAACTGTCCCTGGAGGAGTGGTTCCAGCCCAGAAGTTAGTAGTTTATAGGCCATTTTGGGCTAATTTCTCTCTCTTTCATTTCCCTGCTGTAAAACCCGTGTTTGCACGGTTTTGCACGTCCAAGCAGTGCTGGTTAGCTAGGGCTAAATTTATCCCGGATCCACCAAGTCTCCTCTTCAGTTTTTCCCTTGAAAGTAGTCTAACTCTCAACCTAAGCACTTAAAAAGCATCCTACAGTCCAGCACTTGCTCAGACCTAATAGCAAGCACTAATATACCCCGACACTTGATTTCCCAGCAGGGCAAGGCTCATTATTCACCCCTCACCAACCAAGAGACTAAGCAGCTCACCCTACTATTCAAGCATGACCAAAGGGCAATTTCAGGTATACTCTCCAGTCCAGCTGGTGAACCTGGGTATCCTGAGGCAATGTTACAACTGCCTCATGTACACAGACAACCCTCTCCTCCTACCACAAAACATTAACATATGCGAGAGATGCAATTATATAGCTGAACTGGAGGCTAAGCTCTGTCCACCCAAGACTGGAACATGCAGTCATGAGGAGAAGTTTAACACTTGCACCACACCTCCAAACTCACATAGACATACTAAACCAGCACTGGCAAAAAATACACATAAATACACAAAATCATACTCGGAGGCTGTAAATAAAAACCTGCAAAAGCATCACAGACCTCCAAAGCAGACACCCAAAAACCTGCACCTCCTGTCACAAACCAGACAACAAATAAAACACAAAATCAGTCTGCCGCACAATCACAGCCCTTAAGATGAAATAACATACCAAACACACTAGTAATAGGCGACTCTATAGTCAGGCATACTGATGTCCCACTCACTAGGCTGGACAAGGAGAAGGTTACTGTTAGCTGCCTGGCGTGAGCCAGAATCCGCCACATAACAGAAGCACTCATGTCACTCCAGAGCAAATACAAATATGACTACCATTGTTCATGTTGGAGTGAATGACCTGAGACGTACCTCCCCGGACTACATGAAAAGAGACATGGAAGAGCTCTCTGATCATGTAGCCCAGGCGGGTATGACCCTGACCCTGAGTAGCATCCTGCCCTCACCAAGAATGATACCGCAGTATAAAGAAAAAATGATAAATTTCAACAATTGGCTAAGCTTCTGGTGTCATTCAAAGGGGCTCCAGTGTCTGTCAGCCTGGGACAACATGCTCGACAAGCCTCGTTGCTTTGCAAGAGACAGCTTGCACATGTAACCCCTAGGCTTTCGAATACTTGCCAAGGCTCTTGCTGCCCCCATAGTGCCTTTTTTAGGCAAGGCTCAAAAGTCAAACCCACCTCCGTGAATAGCACAAATAAAAAAATGAGGGTTATGCTACTCAATGCCAGGAGTTTAAATCTCAAAATGCACGCGCTCGAAGCACTCCTAAGTATGGAGAACGTCGACATCTGTGCAGTAACTGAAACCTGGTTCAAGGCTCTACAGAGCACCCCAGCACTACCGGGCTACAACTCATACCACACATTTCAGCCACAGAACATGGACCAAAACACAAAAGGGGGGGGGTGTATCCATATTCATCAACGATACCTACACCTTCAGGTTATTGGTGCAGCATGATACCTCAGAGATCATCCATGTGCAACTAACATCAGGCAAATCTGCAATAATACAAATTGTGGCCTGCTACAGATCACCCTCCATGACCCAGGACCACCACTTTGCTTTTCTGGAGACACTGGAAAACATGAAGTTCCTACCGAACACCCTGATATTGGCCAATTTCAGTTACCCTACCATTAACTGGGAAAACTACTGAAGTACAAACTCCCAGGTCCAGCGCTTCCTGGAATTTATCAATTCAAATGCCCTGGATCAGCTGGTAAACTCCCCTACCAGAGGTGAAAACATATTGGACCTGGTCATCACCAACATGGACGACAGGTGTTCCACACCAGAGGTCAACCCATCACTGGTTAGATCAGACCATAAACTAATCACTGTGGATGTCCACACCACACCACCACCTCCAACCAAGGAAACCACAGTGAAAAACTTTTCTATAGCAAACTTCACCTTACATAAGACAGAGGTGGTAAGTGTCACAGCCCCCACACTAAAGGATAACAGTGTCCAAGATGCAGGAACCCTTACAAATGCACTCTATGAACACCTACAAGGATGCATGGATCGTGCCATCCCTAGCAAAACCAAGACTCACTCCCCTAAGAGAAGGAAACCAGTCTGGTGGACCCCTGCCATAAACAGGCTATACAATAGGAGGAGGAAACTAGTTCAGAAAAAAAAGCAAATCCCAAGAAGGAAAGGCATCCCTGATCAGTATCAGTAAGAAACTAAGGTCCCTCATAAAATCCTCCAAGGCTAACTTCGAAAGAAAAATAGCCAAGGATTCAAAAGATAACCACAAAGCCTTCTTTAGCTATGTCAAGAATCTAAGTGGCAACTCGCAGATATGCTCTGAGCTAGTGCAAAATAGCACAAAATATACTGAACCCACTGATATTGCTAACATCCTGGCAGATAGATTCAGTGCAATCTTCACCCCTTAAAGGGCCCACAACAATACCAGAAAAGTGTGTCCCGGAAATCAGAGACGCATAGGTGAAAACAGCCCTTTCAAAAGCCAAAAGCACAGTGTCAATGGGGCCAGATGGTGTCCCAGGCTGCGTCTTGCACGAACTACAGAACAAACTAACCTTCCCACATAAACACACTATTCAACCTAAGCCTCTCCACAGGCTACGTGACTATAGAATGGCGCACAGCAATGGTTATTCTGCTCTACAAAGGAGGGGCCACAACTGACCCTGGTAACTATCGCCCCATAAGCCTGACTAGCCTAGTCTGCAAGGCTATGGAGCGCATCATCATGGAACTCATTAACAAAGACATTGGGAACCTCCAAACACTTGACGCGACCCAGTTCGGCTTTGTTAAGAGCAGATCATGCCTACTAAACCTGGTTGACTTTTTCGAGACAGTCACCAAGGCCATAGATGAAGGGATGGTAATTCTTACAGCCTACCTTGACCTAGCCAAGGCTTTTGACACCATTCCCCACTCGGGAATTATAGAAAAACTCACCAGCCTGAACATACACCCCTACATCACGAGATTGGTTGCCAGCTGGCTTACAGACAGAACTCACACGGTAAGAATAGTGGGCTCCAGGTCCGACTCTAAACCAGTCACAAGTGGTGTCCCACAAGTCTTGGTCCTGGGACCCCTACTGTTTGGCATATACTTCTCAGAAGTACAGGCAAACACAGGAGGACTATGGCTAACCAAGTTCGGCAGTGACTTCAAACTGGGAGCCATAATTGACTCTCTGGCTGACACGGACATTCTCCAAAAGGGCCTTACTGAGATGGACACCTGGTGTCAAAGTCATGGTTTCAAGCTAAATGCCAAAAAATGCATAGTCATCCCATTTTGGAAAAACAAAACACCCATGAATTACCACATAGGTGGCAGTCCCCCTTCATACAGAAGAGGTAATAAGAGATCTGGGGACCCAGGTAGATAGTAATCTCTCCTTTTGCAATCATATTGCCAAAGTAGTTAGGAAATCCTTCTATGTAACTCTTCTTATCACTAAAGGGTTCACATCTAGAAATAAAGAGGTTATAGTGCCCCTCTACTTGTCACTCCTCAGACCCATCATAGAGTACAGTGCCTCATTTGGGATGCACCTCACAAGACACTTCCAACAACTGGAAAGACCACAAAAGTACCTCACCAAGAGGATTACTGGCCTCAAACATATGTCCTGTGCAGCCCGACTGGAAAAACTCCAGCTGTACTCAGTCGCATATCTCTTACTCAGAGGTGATCTGTGCCTGACTTACAAAGCCATGTCCAACTCAGAATTGATGGACATGCTCCACCTAAAGAAATCCAAGTCACTGCGAGCCACTCGTTTTAGTGAGCTAAACCTCGTCACAACAATAAATAGAACATGCTGGAGGGATAGATTCCTGTCACAGAGACTCGCCATGCTTTGGAACAAAATTCCTAACTACATTAGGTAGAGCCCCTCACTAACACTCTTCAAGAGAAACCTTGACGAGTGGATGGGTAACAGAAAATACACCCCTGGGATCACTTCATTGGCACTTCTTGACAGAGGCTCAGTTAATTAATCAATGGGGCGGCGAAAGCTCTGGCTGGGCTTATAAATGCCCTCAGGCAGATAGCCTAGTACCTACCTATGAGCCTAAAGAAAAAGCTTTTTAAATTCAAATTGATATAGTTAGATATTGTGTGTTTTAAAGAATATTTGAAGTAATCGTCTGTCCCAATTGACACACTTTTTGATAAGCTGGGTATGCAATAGTTGGAGATACTCATCAAATACCAACATAAACAAATTGATAGTTTAAGATCTGAATTGGACTGGATGCATAATTTCATGGCCTTTTCTTTTTATAAAGAGTATATTTCCAGGTATTTCATAAACTTGACAGTCATGTTTTGAGACACAGGTATTGGATATAACAACACTTAATTAAGATAACACTTTGTAATGTTCATTCTTGTACTTTTGGGGAAGTACAGATGATTTTCAGTTTCAGTGATATAAACATTATGGACAAGCATGCATAGTTCTTTATTTTAAAAAAAATAATTTTCTTTTCAACCAGCCACTAAAGGTAATTTAGCCAATTTTAAATTGAATTGAAATTGTTTATTAAGAAATGACATTTTTAGATGATGTTTGTTCAGGATGCATCACAAAAACTTGTGTTACAGAGTATCAGTTTATTCAGTCCCCTTACACCATCCATTTTGACGTTATGCGAAAACTTGGTCGAGAATGGTGTACAGGGCTTACTGAAGAATAAAAGAACTAACATTTTCATAGTCTTTCGTGAGCTGAGGAGGAATTATTAATTAAACTTTCTAGATATAGGTCAGTGTGCATTATCAAACTAGATAAAGGTGGGAGAGTTGTCATTATTCAGTTATTGTTATATAGTTCTAATTTTTTTTATTGCATGGTGGAAATGTTATAATACTGTTTATAAAAACTAGGTTCTTTTCGCTTACAAGAATATTTTCTTCATGAAATGTAGCTGAAAGGTGAGAAATCTGAAAAACATTTTTTTCTTTTTGAATGTCAAAGTAATAAATAGCTTGCATGTCCCAAGACTGTTAAAAAAACAATGCTGCGCTGTTGGTCTTCTCGGAGATGTTAGGTATGCAGAACCATATTAGAGATAGAAAATGTGTTAACCTTTGTGAGCCTCAGGACAAGCTTCAGAATAGTAAGCCACTCCAAATAGTACTAAACTATTGACAATGACTTTAGAAGTAATAAGGCAATAATATTTAAATCCACTTACAGTAAAATTAAAATGATAAAGTGTAGTGCTTTTGTTCCACTATTTCCAGGGACTTCATCAGAACTAAATATCGTCAATCCTGTATTCCCATATATTTTTGGTATTCCCAAAATCTATTAGATCACTCTTTATGACCCTGTTTAAGACATCTTATGTTTGCATGTAAAAGTACAACAGAGCTGCTGGCTTTATAAGTGGGTTCCATGCAGAAAGCCATTTTGGCATTTTTTTCACGTGTTCAGAGATTTTTTTTTCCGTCTTTTAGATGTTTTGTGGTTAAATTATGTTTCACGTTCATTTTATTTAGTCATTGCTGACATAAAACAGTTGTTCACAGTAATACATCAGGAATTGGGAATATAATGGTTTTGGGACTTTTTGTGGATAATAATGTAGTTTAGGATCAATTTGTAATATTATCATGGTTACTGTCAGATGGCACTAAATTTGAAAATGAATGTTACAAGTTAAAAATTGTATTTTTGGTCATCAGTATCCCCTGATATAGTAGAGAGAGTGATTATACAAGTATGTGAGAATAAGAATGACCCCTTTGTACCCATTTAAAAAAAAACAGTGATGACATCTTCCAATACACATATTAACCAGCAACTTGCTATGTTGTTATTTTATTTTTTTTCTGTGGATAATGATGGTATCCATAAAATCATGATCAAATATTGGGGTGTTTTTAATAGTTTGATGAACTTATTGATAGGTTAGGTGACAAACTGGAATTTTTGTTTTAATGTGGATTTAACAGTGGGAAAAGATTAGAGTATGCATGTCCTGCTAGAAGTGGGCATAAAGAACCATGTGAGACATGTAAATTATATAAATGTATTAATGTTGGGAAATTTGTAATTGTTGGTGCTGATAATTATGACTTGCATTCTTACAGTCACTGCAGCTGTAATACTAGAGTGGTTGTATATGTGTCAACCTATTTGTCTTATCCAGCATGGTAAGACCAAAAATAGACTCAGGGCAGGATATATCAACATCTTTATTAGATTAAAGAGAAGGACATGAATAATATTTTGGCTAGGCACAGAGCTTGATGTTCTGATTTTAAAAATTGTGTGTGTTTTATTGCTGAATGTGTTGGAGGGGTTAATTGGCTGAACTGTTTACCTAACAGAGAATTATATTGGTAGTTAATGTTAGCTGCTGATAAATCACCATTACTTAATAATTCTGTTTCTATCAGTATTGTCTTATATATTAGAAGATATTATTTAAAATAACTTCATTGGTGGAAATGTATCACATGATGGTATTTTTTCAGTTTATTAAGCTGTTTTAAATGCAGTTTTGTATTCTGATCAAGTCTACTACATTTTTAAGATGGAAGCGCTTAATAAATATTTAAGTATAACATTGTTCTTTGGAGTTTCATTTGCAGTGCAGTCATACATACAAGAGGCTGAAAAAAGTTTATTAAATAATAAAGCCTGGCCATACATAATTATTAGCCATGTTCATGCATATATTAGTCCATGGTGGTCAAGCATCGAGATGCAAATGTAATACTTTCTGTTCACTTCGAGGTCTAACTTGCATTTATGTTTAAAAACATTCTTGTGACTTGTAGCGATTTAACTATTTGCTTTACTGAAGGAGCAAAGATGTACCTTTTTGATTATGTTTACTCTCTCATAATTTTCATTGTTGTTATTCTTATACATAATAGATAGCAGGAAGAAAATGACAGTTAAAAGCCAAGTCTGCATAGTAGTTAATTCTGAATAACTTATAAGAAAACATTCAGCTGCCTAATAAAACAAGTTGAAAATGATGTGGTTAAAAAAACTATGATCCTCTTTTAGTTATCAGCTTTACAAAGCCGTAAAAAATATCCGTACAAATAACGTTCTCCATATACAAGTCAGCAGTTAGTACCTGTTTTTTAACATGTTTTCTTGAATAATGTTCAGTATTATTCAAGCAAGAATGTTTTTTTTTTCCTTTCAACTTCTGACAGCTACCAAATTGACATTTTTAAAATAAAAGTTGGCTTGGTTGAATGTCACTGAAAAATGAGAGAGAAAAAGTAGAGAGTAATTTCAAATGTCAATCAGCGGGCAGTCTGTGAATAATTAACAATGAGGGTTGGTCACATGTGAGGCTGACACAATTCCAGCTGTGCTAATGGATTCCAACTTTATCTGAAGGTAGCTTTGTAACAGGTGGTCTTCAAGGCTGTCAATGTGCCACTGGAAAGTGCAGTTAGCAATATTGGTTTCAATGCTGGTTTGCAAAGCACATACCAGTCGAAAGAATGTTAAGAAATATTGCCATACTGAGATTAATAAATGTACACAGATAAATTGATGCATACACTTATGCAATGTATGCACTGCTTGGTGTGGACACTAACAGGTACAGGTGTCTATAACTCATGCATTAAGCAGTGTTCCCTGTAGAGCAGTGCTCCTGGTTACTAATGGTTTCCTTTAGCTTATGTCACAGACTCCCATTGCCAGATTTTTGTGTTCTGCTAAACCTTGTGCAACTCAGTACAGCAAATAGTTGCACTTTTGTGTGCTGAAGAAGTTTATGAACTGAGACAACCTTGACTAATATGCAGACCATTTAACATGGCTTTGTGCACTGAGAAGAGTAACCACGAATCACAGAAAATATTTCCTTTTGCTGCTTACACATATGTAAAAACTGATAGGCTGCAGCAGAGAACAAGACAAGAAAACAGAGATCAGTCTTGATAACATGAAGGCTACAGCAGAGAACAAGACAAGAAAACAGAGATCAGTCTTGATAACATGATTCCTTCAGGCACAAGACAAGATGAGCGTACACCGCAAAGTCCATCAAGGTTTAATAGCTGAGTAAAACAAGCTTACAGCAATCAGTAGTCCGGTGCACACTCCGGTAACTGCCAAGCAATAAAAAGGTGAAAACTATCTGGCTGCACAGAATCCAAGTCACAAAGTGTAAAGCGCTTTTCGTTAGAAACACTTCTCCTAACTTCTTCAGACAATAGTGCTCAGAAAGAAAAAACAAGTTTAAGTACTATCCTAGTGACTCATGCTTGTTAATACTATTAAGCCAATTAAGCACAGTCACATAATTTAAAGGTGTAATCCTAAAATACTGAAGTCAAACTGTTTGTTTTTTGTTAAGTCATTAGGTAAAATAAGTGCCTTAGTTTTATAAAAAAACAAAGTTCTGTTGTCTTATAACAGAACACACAGTAAATTAAATAGTATTAATTAAAATCGTAGTTAGTTCACTTTACTTATAACTAATGTTCAGGGACCCGTGGAAGTAGTAATCTTTTCATAAAAAACTGTGTTGTGTAATGTTTCTTTTAACCTATAAAAGGTGGGTGTAACTTAGCAATTGTAACCTCCCTAGGGCTAATGAGCATCTATTATTTAATCATCCAACAAAAATAGTGTGTGTGCAGCTACTATCTCTTAAGGCTCTTTAGTTTTAGCACACATAGAATAGAAGTCATTTCATTCAAGCCCGGCGGAAAGCATGCATTGAGTCTAAGCTGCCACAAAAGTTCCAATTTCTCCAACATAAGTGTAGACGCCTCTCCTCTACTTTTCATCTCATTTGAGTCGATGGCCTTAAATTTGAAACTGTGGTTAGGGGTTTCAATGCAGTGTCTAGCTAGTGGGCTCTCCATTTTCCTTTTGTTAATGTAATAAACATGATCGTAAATCCTCTCCTTAAACTTACGATCAGTCTTGCCTACGTAAAAACTAGGGCAGCACTGACATAATGCTACATAGACTAAGGCTTTGGAGTTACAGTTAAACTTGTTCAGTAAATAGTCTCGCCCCCTAATAATGAATTTTGACCCTGTAGCAATGTGTCGACACTGGTTACATGCCTCACATTTAAATGTCCCTGGGGTGCCTCTGAAAGTGCTGTTACTACTTTCAGTAAGTTTTTTTAGGTTCCTTCCTTTTTTCCAGGTGACCAGAGGTTTGTCTCCCAACTTTCCTTGTATATCCCTATCGGACAGTAACAACTGCCAGTTTTTGCCCAGTAATGTGAAACCAACGTCTCAGTAGAGATAGAACTGAGTAACCCCGTAGTTAGGTATAGTACTGGACCACAAAGAGAGCAAAATTGTTTGAGATTCGTGACTACATTCTCTTTAGATTATGAAGCCCTGATCACAATACTGGGCAAAAACTGGCAGTTGTTTTATAGGTTAAAAGAAACAAAGTAAGCTTGTTTTACTCGGCTATTAAACCTTGTTGGACTTTGCAGTGTACGCTCGTCTTGTCTTGTGCCTGTTAGTTTTTGGATGTTTTTAGTAAACATGATTCCTTCACATTGCTTAAAAACATATTATTTATTCACGTTTGTTTACCATGAGTATCCGAATGGGCCAAAGGCCCATTTTCAGTGGAAGCCCAGGGAGAAAAGCTCCTCATTACAACATTTATAAATTGAACAGCACGGATACAAAAAATCTTATGGAGTACAATAGTAGCATGAAATATACAGTGCAAGTAAGTGGTGTACAATACAAGGAGTCACAATTATTGAAGTCAGATAAATAAACATTAGTAACGTATATGTGTATTTAGATAAAGAAAAATGTTGATACTGTCTATCTTAATACAATATAGGAAGAAAAAAGAAAAGAAGAGAAAGGCATTGTTCAGATATTTGTATTTCTCCAGAGTAGAGTGTTAGCAAGTGGGAGAAGGGATATTGCAGTGTTTTGTTTTATCATCCTGTTGTGGCACAGGAGCAGAGCCATCTGCTTCTTAGGTGATCTTTGATATGCATTTTGTTTCTTTTACTTACGTAGTGTTCTAATGACAACATATTTCCACAGCCAGTTAAGAAAACAACAGCGCAAAGATTAAATACAAGTAAACAACTTGATTTAGACATGACTTTGCATTTTACAACTGAATTACAGCAAAGTGAACATATTGGCAAACTGTAAAACAATTAACCAAAAGAAAACGTGTAGTTTACCTGAGAGAAATGACTATTTTCATAACAAATTATTCATCTGCCTCACACCATTATGAAACATCTTAATCCTTTGAGCTTATATTGAATCCTAACAAGGTCCCGTGCAGTTAACATTGCAAACCCTCCCTACAAAGAACCAAACCTCCCCCACCATCTAAGAATTCCCACTCTAAATTCAGGCATTATGATCAATAAATTAGAACATATTCAAGCTTTTCTTGAAACTCACGTCCAATACATCCTCACCATATCAGAATCTTGGGTTAAACAGGATGCCCCAAGCCTAAAGTCCTACTTCCAAGGTTACTCATCCCTGTTTAATGATGAACCTGGGACAGGGAGACAGAGGCTGTTACTAGAAAAGTAGCCCTTTCCATGTCCTCTTACACTCAGAACTCCTCACTACGGTTCATGACCCCAAGCATCCATACTGGCTCTAAAAAGAAGCCCCATTTGAATTATTGCAGATTCCTACTTCCCTCCTCCAACATCCATTAATAAATGTCGCATTCTCCAGTAGGACAGGAGCCATAACATACCAGAGTCCAGCCTTTTCCTTATACATGATTTCATTGTTAACCTCCTCCTCCTAACCCCAGGTCACACTTCAGAGATTTGGACACCATCTCCAACCCTCGCCTCAAATAACAAGTGAGAGAACCCACAAGACCTAATTTCAAAATGGACAGTCACTTGCTCTTTAACCTTGTCCTAACTAACAGTCCACAGTTACTCCATTACCTAACCATACACCCCACCCTCCCCAGCTTTAATGAACACAGTCTTATCATCTTTGTCTCATCTGCACTGAAAGCTTCAAAATCGTCCTTCGTTTTATCTCCTTTCAACACAAATCCCAAACCAACAGCCAACCACGCCACCCACCTGGCTGAATAAGATGCCACACTCTTGCCAACTCACAAACCATGTCTTTCATTTCCAGAATAACTACTTCACAAAAATTTGATGACTATTTAAATCCTGTAAAAAATCAAGTGCTAGTCAAATAACCAAAAGCCTTATGTAAATTAAGGGGAAATGCATGGAAGAGCTGGAAAGCAGCTTGTATTACAGAGTACAACCTCCATTTCAATCAATTAAGAGAAATCACCTAAAAAAATACCAGGTGGCATAAAGAAAATCCCAGACAGTGCCAAACCACTTTTAGGTGAAACCAAAAAAAGTTCTGGAACTTGGTTAACAAGATTACCAGTCTATGACATAATTCTCTGGATAAAGAGACTATTTACCCATCAACGGGTGTTCTTTCCTTAAAAACATTTTGCAAGAATTCTCACAGCTATCCCATTGAAAACACATATAACATAGACTCATCTTCAGATCCTTGTATCCCACCAGCCTACTTTAAAATAGTCAACACCAAAGGCATTGCTGGTATTGTCACTAAAATCCCAATCATTTCTTCATTGCAGCCTATGGTCTCTGCCCACTGGTTCTTTATCCACCTTCTTATGTACTTATCTAATATCTGCTTATCTAACAGCAGCAGTTGTAGTCGAACCCATTCCTAAACCACTCATAACTCTCAACTGTACAGATTTTCGCCTCATATTGTTAGTAAATTTTTCATAAAATTGTGGTTCTCTGGCAAATTAGTGGCAAGTCATTAAAGCCTGAAGGTAGAAAATAATGACAGATATTTGAGTTTCAGACTTCATAGCCTTCAGAAAATTCATGCTAATACAAACCTGTTATTCTATGAACTTTCTAAGTTTTTAAGAAAAATTGTCCCTATTTTTGGGCCTTTTTATTCATGGCTTTGTTCAGATTTATTGCTTTAAGAGGTTGAGAGGTATATTAAAATCACCAAACCTTCCCCACGCTAATGATTTTTGCCTAGTCTCAATTTTCCCCACAGCTAGAAAAACACTTCAAAAGTTGACCCAATTTTAGCTCAAAGCAATTACAGACTCACAGTATGATTATCCCGCCAGCATGTTTTCTGGTCAGATTGTAGTACACTGACTGTTGTTTACATCTTCACAGATGATGGTCATCATCTCTCCGTAATATGAATAAAGACCAAGCCACTAGATCCCTCTTTGTAGATCTAGTTGAAGTTTTTGACATAGTTGACCATTGTCTGCTTCTAAGATCTCTAATCTCAGCAGAAGTCATCCACACAACAGCAAATTGTTTGATTCCTCTCTCTCTCATACCATTCAAAGTTTGGCTTAGACCCTCTTTCTCACCCATTGCTATTCTTCCTAAAAGAGTGCTACAAGGGCTGGTCTTCTCAAATACTTTTCTCTATATCAATAAACTCCCTGCTGCCCTCCACAATGTGCCTTGTGGTGGTTACATACAGACCCAGTGCCTCTTTTGTTTCTTAAAGAATGGCTAGAGTCAGAATTTAAAACATATATGTTTGCTTACACATACACATATTCATAATGCAAAGAAAGCCAAAGCCATTCCCTTTAGAGCATAACAAAGTTTATCAAAACATCTGGCAAATGGGCCATTACTCACATAAAACTGTAATCTTTAGAAACAGTAATGTGTTTTAAATATCTCTTTAGTTGACTATTCTCCAGTTCCTAACCTACAAAAGCACAAACAAGCTACTAAAGCCAAAGTATATAGTTTGCGCTTATGTTTCAATAAAATATCCACCACTTCTGTTCAGAAGGAAGATATGCATTTGATAAAGGAATTATTTTACCCCACATTGGAGTATAGACTTCCAATAGTAGCCATATAATCTAAAAAGGAACCTTATGGCATTACAAAGGTTTATTGTCCTAGATTACAAAGTGCAACACCAATGTGCCATACTTTATAAAACCATTGGCTTCCTTTGCAGCCGAGAGTCCCTCTACTAGTAGGGTTCTTGTAAACACTTTCTATTTCCATGCAAGCAGACTACATGACAGAACTACCTCATAAAACCTAAGATCGCTCCCTGTACTTACCTCTTCCCTACAAGCCCTACTTGAAAATTTTACTTGACAAAGCCCACCTTTCCACTCTTGCACCAAAACCACTTCTTTAAGCTTCATTCAGAACTAAAATCATTCCAGTTCTAAGAACCACAATATAAACATTTCCTCAGAAGGGAAGAAGTTAATCTAAACTCACTGAACACATTTTCACAACCGCTTATTAGTTTTGTCACTTGTGTACTGAAACTATGTCGTAAATGCATACATACTAAAATAATGGCTCCTGTTTTACTAATTCTTCTGCAAATTGCCTCAAAACTATAGTTTTCTTGTCTTTTCTAATGCCTCTACTCACCACATCTATTGTAATCCTGTTATTCTCTTAGCACTTTCCTTGCTTTCTTTTGATGGCCCTTATTATTCTTGTTACAGTACTAGTACCAACCTTTTTGGACAATGGGTGCTCTGCATCTTAAAGTACATTGAGCCTTTTATTAACAACTAATAGAAATAAAAACATTTTAAGAAAACTTTTGACAAGCATTTCACAAGAAAGGCAAACATCTGTGACAATGAAAATTATGTTCAAAGGTGAATAATGATATATCTAGTCTAGTTAACATTTCCACTAAAAACAAGAAACTATAAACAAAGAGAAATGGTTAAATCAAACCTTACAAACAGTGCCCCCTTTCGGCGTTGTATATCTGAAAACTTTCTTGTATATCATGATTCACACTTGTATTTCCCCCATCTAAACCCCACCTTAAACGGTCTAAACCACCATTACATTTCTCATGCTTCCTTTCATTGTTGCTAAACAAAAAGAAGCTGGAAGAAAAAAATCATTAATTAACGACAGCAAACAAATCCCAGTAACATCCAGAATAGAGCTAATAAACACACAGCAACTTCTCATTGCATTTCTAGCACCTCTAAGAAGCATTAACCCCATGAACGGTCTGACCAGTGCTGGAGTGCTAGTGCACCCACTCTCTGGTGCTACCAGGCAAAAGAGAACAGATTTTTCTCTAATGCTTTACAGCAGATAGTTGTAGATTTTGCTTGTATAAAAAAATTAATAAACATGCAGATATTCAAAATCAGTTGCAACTATTAATAAGCAATAATGCCCATGAGGACACGGAAAAAATAGTTCAAAAGTGATGTGTTGTACTTCTTCAGATAAAAGTGATGTATACTCTCAATATCGTACAATACTAAATAAGTAATATTCCTGTGGAGCCAATAGTAAGCCATGGAATTCCTATTCCTGTGGACACCAAAATATGGATAGCCCTCACTGTACTTGCTATGGGGGCCATCCAGAGACACTCTAGAGATACAATGGGGATCTTACAGGCTTCTGCTTCGAGGATACTGAAGGAGTTCATGGATGTAGTCTTGGCACATGTGTATTAGTAAATCTATTTCCTGGTCTCACCTCCATACCAAGCTCTGATTATGCATATCTTTTATGGGATGGCACATTTCCCTGAGGTACTCAGTGCGATAGATAGATTGATTTTGTTCAAATCACCGAGAGTGCATGGGATTGAAGTTTGACTGTGATGAGTGTGGGATATTTTCTGTTCATCATCCTCAGGGTATAAATCCTATGGACTAATTCTGTGAATATTTCATAGTAAGAGCATCCAGTCTACTCATTTAGACATTTTCTGACGAATGCAACATGGTCACCATTCATGACATTCTGCAGGACCACAACAGCTCATATGTCATCACTCCTTGATCAAGTTCTGTTAGTCAGTGCAGTTATTCACTTATTAGTTTGTTTTCAATAAGCTGATCCAGAGTTCTTAGTTGTTTCGGTTACATATGGGAGACATCAGATGCATGCCTTGTAATTTTTTTCAGTATGTTATCTTTTATCATTTTTTAATGTAATCCATTAGAGTGCCACTAATTTTAATGATTTCACCATATATCGTCTCTCTTTTATTTTCTGCAGAATTGAAAGTCTGATCTGATGTTTCAACCATCTTGATCTTGTTATTTTTCGCCCCACATGGCAGACACCTTACTTATCTCATTGGTCTCCTTAGAAGACCTGTTATTATTAGTTATTTGTGATGTTCTTCATACCACATTGCTGCAGTCCTAACACTTGGGTAGTCCGCTGTCCCAGTCGGCCCGAATACCAAAGTATATGGCTGACGTCGGTCAAGGCGCATTAGTCTGACGTCAGGACGTCAGGGTACAAATGCGCATGACCGACGTCATATCCTCAGTCTTTTTTGCCGCATGGTCCGATGCAGAAGCAGTTTTGCAAGTGCAGGTTGGCGTTCTGAGATTTTCCGAAGTCGGAGTTTCAGACCCGAATCCAAGTTGGCTAAGTACCCCGTTGGGGAATATTTTGGTTTTTCTTGCCTCAGTATTTTACCGGATGTCAGAAAAAGTGAATAACTGTATTTCTTGTGGGAAACAGATACCTCATAGGGATTACCATACCTTGTGTATACCTTGCTTAGGGCCTGAGCACGACGTTGTTGGCTGTCGCTCTTGTGCTAGATTTAACAAACGCACTATAAAGAGAAGATTAGATTGTGCCAGGTTAGTTTTTGGGAAGCGGTGTAATTATAAAATGCCGTCGGATGCTCCGGCCCGCTTCCAAAAAGCGCAAGGACAAAACAGCAAAGCCTAGGCTGGAAGAACCGTCCGTCCCGGACGTCGGTTCTTTAGAGGGCTCGGTGGAGCCAGGGGTTCAGCCAGAAATTTCTTTGGAATCCCAGGAGAGACTTTATTACTGCAAGATGTGACCTCTCAGGAGGTAGGCCAGGCGGAAGGGGCTTCTCAGGTAGCTGTTCTTCCCTCCCTTCCTAAGGTGGTTAGGCCCTCCCCTGCTGTTTCCAAGGCTTCTCCCAGGGGCAAGCCAGGTTTTGTTTCAGGAGTTACCCCTAGTTCTTCAGGGTCTGTACCTAAGAAGCATATGCTTAAGATGGCAGAAGATTTGATTACAATGATTAGAGGTTCTATGCCCCCTCCTGATAAGAGGCCTAGGGTGGAACCTGAGCTTGGGAGTTTTGAGCAGTGTTCGGATGCTTCTGAGTCTTCGGCTGAAGACTTGCAGGAGTATTCCCTTACTCTGATTCTGATGTAGATGATTCTACTCCTTCTGCTTCTCCTCCTGAGGATTTTTCATTTTCAGAGACTCTTCATTCCATGAGGGAGCATTTTAAATGGGAAGGTCAGGATTTCTCTGATTCCAGGAAAAGGCTTAGGGAATTTTTGTTTCTACCCCAGCATAGGCCTTTAGCTATACCTCCTGTTCTAGATGTGGTAGAGGATGTTTTGCAGAGGCTTCTCTGAACCCTGACTCTTTGCCTCCTGCTGCAGTTAAACCGGATAGATATTATAGGGTGCCTGAAGCTCATAAGTATCTTTTAAGAGTCCTAGGGCAGACCCAGAAACTGTTTCACAGGGGCCTAAAGGTGTTAAGGCTTCTGTTGTTAAAAATCCTGTTCCTCCAGATAAAGAGGCTAGGGCTTTGGATAGATGGGGAAAGAAAGTGTATACTTCTTCCACTTTGGCCATGAGAGCTTTGAACTGCCAGTTTCACATGTTGAAATACCAAAATTATCTCCTTTCACAATTAAAGTCTAAGGTAGATGCTTTGGCGGAAGGTATTGAGGGTAAAGAGTTGCAGGATTTAGTTCATGTTTCTGAACAGGTGGGTAAGCATTCTTTGCAATGTGGTTTTGATGCTGTGCAGGCCTCTTCGAGGGTGGCTGCCACTGGTTCGGTTCTTCGCAGGCACGCCTGGTTGAGGGATCAGAATTTAGCTGAGCATGTGAAAACAAGGATTTTAGATGCTCCCTTACAATCTGATGTGTTGTTTGGTTCGCCTGTGGAAGCAGTTCTAAAGAAAATGGAAGACAAGGCTAAGTCTATGCAGACTGTTAAAGATTTTTGCAGGTTCAGCCTCCAAGTTTAGTAGAAATTGGCCTACCAAGGGGTGGACATATCCTGCTTATGATTCCCAGTCTAGGGGTAGGTCTAGACGTGGTAGAGGCAGAGCTCAAGGTTCTTTTAGGCCTAGAACAGGAGTTCACCTGCTCAGTCTTCTGGTGAGGGCAGGGGTCAGTCCTTTCGTAAACAGACACAATGACCTGCCTTTTCAGCTGCCAGAATCTTCTCGGCTGGCAGCACCTTTGGGAGGAAGGTTGGTACTTTTCAAAGAAAACTGGAGTTTAATTACCCAAGACAGATGGGTATTGGATATCATTCACCACGGTTACAGGTTTTATTTCCATACCTTGCCTCCTTTCAAAGGCATGCCAGACATTCCTCCTCAACAAGGGAAAGAGGCTCACAAGCAAATTTCTCTGTTGCTCCAAATAGGGGCCATTCAGCCGGTTCCTGTGCCAGAAAGGGGCCTAGGATTTTATTCTCGCCTGTTCCTAGTACCAAAAGGGGAACACGTGGAGACCAATTTTGGATCTGTCTATCCTCAACACTTATCTGGACATTCCCAAGTTCAAAATGTTGACGTTACAACAGCTTTTACCTCTGCTGGGCAAAGATCACTGGATGGTAACTTTGGATCTCAAGGAAGCTTACCTTCATGTTCCTATCAGACTAATTTGCAGGAAGTATGTGCGTTTTCGAGCTGGGAATTCTCATTATCAGTTCTCTGCATTGCCCTTTGGCTTATCTACTGCGCCCAGAGTATTCACAAAGGTTCTGGCTCCAGTGATAGCTTTCTTCAGGCTAAAAGGAATACAAATCTATCCTTATTTGGACGATTGCCTGATTCTGGCTCAAAGAAGGCACGTGCTTCTTCAGCATTTGGAATATGTGATAGCAGTGCTAAGATGCCTAGGGTATTCTGTGAACGAAATAAAGTCCAGTCTAGTACCCTCTCAAGACATGTGCTTTCTGGGTGTGAGACTGAATACAGCAACCCAGATGGCCTTTTTAACCCCGGACAAACAAAAGAATCTTTCTCTTTACTTCCATCAACTATCTCATCAGTCCGGGCTGACTGCAAGGACAGTCCTTCAAGCCTTAGGGTTCATGGCATCTTGTATTCTGGTACTTCCCAATGCCAAACTGCATATGAGGAAGCTACAATGGTATCTCAAAATGTATGGACACAGCACTGCCAGGATTTGGACACTGTCATTCAAATAATACCTTGCATTCAAAAGGAATTTTTGTGGTGGGCTCAGGAATGTCACCTAAACAAGGGACTCTCTGTGACCCAGCCAGAGGCGAGTCAGATTCTAACGACAGATGCCTCAGACACAGCTTGGGGAGCTCATCTGAATGGAAAGTGGATACAAGACAAGTGGCCTGCCAGACTGCAGCATCTACATATCAACATGAAGGAGATGTTAGCAGTCCAGTTTGCATTACTGGCTTTCAAGGATTTACTTCTTCCAGGGCAGGTGTTGATTCTAACAGACAACACAACTGTCATGTGGTACATCAACAAACAAGGGGGAACACATTCTTATCCTCTATGCAGGCAAGTAATGATTTTGTGGGAGACTGCGTTAAGCTTGCAGCTGAATCTTCAAGCAAGGTTTCTGCCAGGAGCACAGAACTCCTTAGCAGATGTGTTAAGCAGGCAAATCATGGATCCCCACGAGTGGAAACTGGATCTTCATGTATTTCAGACATTGACAGTGTCATGGGGAACTCCAGACATATATCTGTTCGCTTCTCCACTAAACCACCAGCTGCCAAAGTTTTGCACGAAAAGGTTTCATCACACAGCCTGGAAAGTGGATGCTCTTTCTTTCAGTTGGAAAAATCTTCATGTGTATGCCTTTCCACCTCTGCCTCTCCTCCCAAAGGTACTTCTAAAGGTCAGACAAGACAAGCCAAGGATGATTTTAATAGCTCCAGATTGGCCTCGGCAGCACTGGTACCCATTGCTGAGGAGTCTGGTAAGGAAGCCTCCATGGCCCTTACCTTTGATTCCACACCTATTGTCTCAGAAGGACGGGCATCTGCTTAATGTCAAGCTTCACTCTCTTCATCTAACAGCTTGGCATATTCTGTTTTGAACCATAGCAGGTCTCAGCTTCCTCAACAAGTTTTGAATGTGATTATGGAAGCCAGAAGACCTAGTACAAGGAAAGTGTACGCAGGAAAATGGAAGAGATTTTTATTTTGGTGTGCAGCAAAGGATTTGGATGTTTGAGCCAAATTTGAGTGTGGCTCTTCAATATCTTACTGAGTTATTGGACAAAGGTTTGTCTTTCTCTTCCATTAAGATTCATGCTGCAGCAATTTCAGCTCACTATGATTGTGACCCACCATTGTTTTCTCATCCTTTGTTCAAGCAATTTCTTAGAGGGGCAAAGAATATAAGACCCCACGTAGAGCTCCTACTCCTGCTTGGGACCTCAATTTTGTGTTGAAGAAACTCACTCTACAACCTTTTGAGCCTGCAGCTACTGCTGAATTGAAATATTTGTCATGGAAGACTGCTTTTTTGTTAGCCATTACATCTGCAAGAAGGGTGTCTGAATTGCAGGCCCTTATGGCGGTGGAGCCTTTCCTGATTTTTCATAAGGATAGGGTATCTTTACGTACTAATCCTTCCTTTATGCCTAAAGTGGTTTCTAGTGTGGCTTTAAACCAAACTATTCATTTGCCTACCTTTTATGCAGATCTCCAAAATAAGGGGGAAAAGATTTTGCACACTTTAGATGTACACAGGCAGTTGCGTTATTATTTAAGCAGGACTAAGGATTTTAGGCAGTCTCAGCAGTTGTTTGTTTCTTTTGCTTTGAGTTCTCAGGGCAAGCCTGTGTCAAAACAAACTATTTCTAAGTGGATTGGGTTTTGCATTGCATTTTGTTATTCCCATCATGGCAAGGAGATTCCAGCTGGGATTAGGCCTCATTCCACTAGGGCTACTGCCACTTCAACAGCATTTCTAAGGGGTGGCAACTAAGGATATTTTGGAGGCAGCTACTTGGAGTTCAGTACATACTTTCTCTAAGCATTACCACCTTCCTCTCTACTCTAAATCTAGGGCTGGTTTTGCCACGGCTATTTTGCAGGGCATGTTGTCAGCTCCTGCTTCCTTATGATTTGCCAGCCTCCCTTACCTCTGCTTTGGGATTCTACCCAAGTGTTAGGACTGCAGCAATGTGGTATGAAGAACATAGTACAGTTTTGTACCTACCATAAATGTAGATGTTCAAGATCCACATTGCTGCAGTCCAATTTACCTCCCTCCTTCCCTCTGTGTTTAGGGGTGGTTGTGTGGGTGTGGTTATACTCTTGTAAATTTGTATATATTGTATATATATTTGGTGCAGGAGTGTGTGGTGTTTTTTGGTTTTAGCCTTATCTTTTTAGGGTCTTCTGACATCTGGGGCAAGAAAAGACTGAGGATATGACGTCGGTCATGCGCATTTGTACCCTGACGTCCTGACGTCAGACTAATGCGCCTTGACCGACGTCAGCCATATACTTTGGTATTCGGGCCGACTGGGACAGCGGACTACCCAAGTGTTAGGACTGCAGCAATGTGGATCTTCGAACATCTACATTTATGGTAGGTACAAAACTGTACTTTTCTCACCCATGCCTTCTGCTTTCTTTAGCATCATGTGGATTGATAAATAATCACCAGAATAAGTTAAAACTGCCTTTGCTAAGGTTTCACAAATTTTATTAAATATTTTAACATAGAACTAGCCCAGAGGTTAGAATTTTGTATTACCTCCTCACTGCCATTACGGCAGTCCCAGTATATAAAGTGATTTTTTTTTCCTTTGTTGTTGCGGCTCAGCGTTGTATACTATTATTACTCTGCCTTTTCCATTTGATTTGTTTCTCTATACACTGCATATTGTTTGTATAGTATTAGTTTATTCTCTGTGGTGGTGGTGTTTTTTTCAGTGCATTTATCTATTCTTTTACTGCCCTCTTGTTTGTTCCTATTTTTGTAAAGATTGTGTAATTGTCCTATGCCTTGCCCGAAAGAGGTCCATGGGCAAGTTTACTTACCTGGTTAAGAAATGTAAAATAAAATACTTATTCATTTGGGGTTCCTTTGAACTACTTGCTTTTCATTTATGATGTGATACCAAATCTCCTGAGTAAATACTATATGATGTTTTCCCACTATGAAATATTGTTGTTTTATACACAAACAGAAACTTAAATCAGTCATCATTTTTCTTGCATACTCCTGAATGTTTTCCCTGAAAAAAAGTCATTGAGTCTTTCTAAAGTTGTTTGTTCCATTCCTCATGACAACAAAATCTGACATTAGACATAACTTAATTCTTCAACGGGTTCATAATTAGTGCAGGTTTATATTACAAATCCTTTTATTCTCCTGACTTTCTAGATAAGGAATTGAAGTAAATATCCAGGACAATCCCTGTTTTTAATTATAGTTTTACACTTTAATGCTCTTGATGTAATTGGCTGAACTCATTACCACAATCAACAGAACATGCTGGAGGGACAGAGACCGCCCATGACCTGGAGTAGACTGCCCATGACCTGGAGTAGACTTCCCATGACCTGGAGTAGACTGCCCATGGCCTGGAGTAGACTTCCCATACATGTCAAGCAGAAAGAGCACCTCACTGGCCCTCTTCAAGAGAAATCTGGATGAGTGGATCGGAGGGATCACTCCAGTGGCTCTATTTGATAGAGGCACTGAGAACTAGCGTTGAGTGCCACATGCCAGGGCACTTCTATGGGCTAGGCTTGTAAAGGCTCCAGGGTAATTAGCTAGTGAATCAATAGTGTATTTTAACAAAAAATGTTCAGTCAGTAACTATGTACTGTGGACCCTGGTTTATTATCTGCAGTTATGCAAAAAACTTCTCCAAAGCCAACATCATGCTTCTCAAGTCATAAGTGACAAACTTCACAACACCCATGCAGGCAGGAGCTGAAAGTTCGACTGATGAATCCTATACTAAGGCACTGTACGAGCACATCCACTCATGCATGAATCATGCCATCCCAAATAGAACCAAGACGCTCTCCTCCAAAAAAAGGAAGCCAATCTGGTGGTCCCCTGCCATAAACAAACTATACAACAGAAGGAAAAAACTGTTGCAGAAAAGAGGAAAATCCCAGGATGCAAAAAATTCCCTTCCCAGCCTCCGTAAGAAACTGATCCAAAGACGACCACAATCTATAGTTATGTTGTTGTTGTTGTTATATATATCCATGGTGGTGCAGCGGTAGCATTGTTGCCTCATAGCAAGAGGTTCTCCCATTCGATTCTCGGCTGGAGTGCGGGGAGTGCCTTCTGTGTGGAGTCTGCATGTCTTCACCGCAGTCGAGTGGCATTCCGAAAGACATGCGTGGCATGCCTTCATTGAAGGTTGGGCATCGAGCTGGCAACTCGGCACTGTAAAAACCTACTGCCAATCATTAGCAGACCGGAGTTTCGCTGTGGCGACCCCTAACCGGGAAAAGCCGAAAGACAAACAACTATAATTATGTCAAGAATCTAAATGGCAATGCTCAGATCTGCTCTGAGCTACAACAGAATGGCATTAAATATACTGATCCCAAGGATATTGCCAATATCCTGGTAGATCAATTTAATGCCAACTTCACCCCCCCCTCTCACCCCCTAAAGGGCTCATCTCAGTACCAAAAGATTGCCAAATTCCGGTAATCACGGCCACACAGGTAGAAACTGCACTCTGCAAAGTTAAGAATACGCCATCCATGGGACCAGATGACATCCCGGGCTGTGTACTACATGAACTACAAAATTTATTTTATTTTACATTTGTTGACCGGGCTAGTCTAACTGGATACATGTCTATTTTCAGTAGAGGCCCGGGGAGAAAAGCTCCAACACACACACACAATACAATAAAGAATGTAGCAACAGTACAAGCTTAACACAGCTGTTGTTAATAAAAGTACAATACTCATAGTGATTATAACACAAACAGTAAAGGTAATTTACAAAATGCTGTTACTATATACATAGATTTAAATTGCAATCTCATGGTCTATATTGTTCATTAAGGATAAGTCAGTAGTTAGTACAGTAGAGTATAAGATGAAGAGTATTCATAAGTATAAAGAAAAAGAGTTAGTCAGGGTTAGTACAAGGGCATAACCAATGTGTACTAAGAAATAGTTTTAGTTTCTGTTTAAAAAGTGTTATTGAGGACAGAGGTAAGAGTTCAGTGGGAAGTAGGTTCCAATACTTTCCAACAGTATTAGAGAACAGAGTCTCCTGCTAAGTCATTGGATCTGCTAGTACTAATAAGTAGTTTATTTGAGGAGCGTACATTTTTAAGATTGTTGTAAAGGGTAATGAGAGTAGAGAGTATTGGAGTATTGGTGGGGTGATACAGGGTCTTATGGGCAATAGCAAGCTGGTGAAACAGAAGCTGATTTCAAAACTCTAGCCATCCTAGTTGCTTTAGATTAAGACAATGATGAGTTTTAAAAGGAGCCAGTGGCAAATCTAGCAAAATTATTATAGGAAATTGCCAGTTTGCTGAGATTGTTTTTTAAAAGATTAGTGTATATAGGTGAAGCATAGAGTAGAGTGGAGATTAAGTGAGTTCTGGCTATAGCGGTCCTGGCTAATGGTGTAAGAAAGGGTTTGATTCTATAGAGGGACCCCAATTTCTTGCTGACTGTTTTTATTGTGCTGTTTATATGAGTATTGAAGTTAAGGTTGCTATCTATTGTTATTCCTAAGAGTTTGTTGGTTGGGTCAGGAGATATGAGAGTGCCATTATTAGATATGAGTGTGAAATATGCTAGGGTTGACTTTCGGGTTGGAGTGAAAAGTAAAAGTTTAGTTTTTTAGGGGGTTCAGGAGGAGGCAGCGTTTTAAAAACCATTGTTCTACTGTGTTAAATGCTTTTTGGGTAAGGGACTGTAGTTCAGTTGGAGAAGTGGCTGAACAAATTATAGTGGAGTTGTCTGTGTATTGAATACAGGTGGCTTGAGGAATTGCTGAGTGAAGGCTATTAATAAAAATGGAAAATAGGAGTGGGCCTAATATGGAGCCCTGAGGAACACCAAGGGAAATGGGGAGGTATGTAGATAGATTGTTATCCCATAGTACAGCCTGCTGTCTATTGTCTAAGAAAGATTTGAACCAATTTATGGCTAGAGGTTCAAGTGAAAGGGATTTCAGTATATTTAAAAGGAGCTGGTGATTAACCATATTGAAAGCTTTAGATAACTCAGTAAAGACTGCAAAGGAAAGAATATTGTTGTTACGGTTTTTGTTAATGCAGTCTGTAAAGGATAGCAGGGCAGTGGTAGTACTGTGGAATGGTCTAAATCCATGCTGACAGTTGGCAAGTAAGTTATTTTGGATAAGGTGGTTAAGTAGTTGCTTATGGATGCATTTTTCCATTATTTTTGCCAGTGGAGAGTGTAAAGCTATAGGACGATAGTTTGAAAAGTCATTGGAGTTCCCACCTTTATGTAGGGG